>NC_056747.1:1039993618-1040053618 GCF_019279795.1 Protopterus annectens
GACCAGCAGTGCTAATTGCATATGCATGCTGCTTACAATAATACAAGTGCAGTTTCATGGCCAGCAACAGTGTTACCAGCCAGGAAACTGTATAAAGCAGCATGAATATCTGCAGACATTTATGCTGTTCAGAATAGACATAGACATGCACACACATACATACACACACTCACACACACACACACACACACACACACACACACACACACACACACACACACACACACACACACACACACACACACCAATTGATTACAGTGAGATTAGACCCTCTATCAAATTAAGTACACCAGCCAGAGAACTCAGTACTTAGTGCAAGCGCCATGGCACAAGTCTGACTTCTGCAATGCTGCAGGGCAATTCATAGTGGATGATGTTGGGAAGCCTGTATGAAATAAATGGCTAGCCATGTACAACTGACAATATATTAAAGATCTGCAGGTTACCAGATTGTTGAGTGTGCAAAGTGTAGTATTTGTGGTTGTTTCCAATGTACAAATATACTTTAAGAGATATATTTACAAAAGTATTGGAAAATCTGAATGTGTATTGTCAGTATAAAGATGTACATGGTATATCAGAAAGCAATTTTTATTTATTTCTGTAATGTAGTTGATATATTTTGGAACAAGTACTGAGAGGCTAAGTTTCAAGTGCATGGGTGCAGGTAACACATGGCTACAGTATAAATATATGTTCTTTCCTTAAAAAGTGGCTTCCCTTTGGTTGTGTTATTACATCTACTTTCATGGGATGAAGACTAAATGGTCAGTTAATATAAGTATTTCATGCTATTGTGCACTTTCCAGAGCACAACAGCAAGCAGTTGGTTTGTGCAATGGATGGCAAAGTGTACATGCGAGATACATATTTATACTGTTTTCCCCATTTGCACATAGTTAAGCGGCAAGCAAATGTAGGCCTCTGTTTCATTAATAACATTATGACAGTCTGCTTACCTCTGTGCAAACCTGTTAAGCAGAGTGGTGCATCTGTCAGCAGTGTGGATAGTACTGAGCGTAAGAAACATACCTTCTGCTTAGCTGTCACTGTGGCAGCAGGTGTAAATGCATTAAGAGATTTCTTTTTGAGCCCAGATGATAAAGAGTTTGAATCCAGGTAGTACTAAATAAGTATTAATAATGCAATGAAATAATTCTTTATTCTACTCTCATTGTGTGTTACCTTAGCACACCATGTTTAAGCAGCATTCCATTGAGGTAACTGCACCATTGAACAGCTGTTCACCATCGCTCAACATTTGTGTGCAATGCCAAACTCTGCACAAACACAGATGACAAAATGTGAAGGGTTTCATTGGATTGTTTTCATTTATGTGTGTGGTGTGTGATTCTACTTTTTTGACCAGATTAAAGGTGTTAAAATGGATAAACAGGGAAAAGGTGAAATGGGGTCAAGCGGGTGGGGGGGAACAAAGGGAAACCAATAAAGGAATGTGCAGGAAGGAGGTAGGAAAGAACCATAGCTATACACTTCTTCAAATGTGTAAAGTGAAAATATCTATAGAATATTGGCTGAATGTTGACTGCCACCTCAACAGAGGGGTGACAAGAACGTAGTCATGTTGAATAGCCAATTTGACTGGATCAAATGTGTTGAGTTGACACATGTGTGAAGTGGAGAGTTATGTATGGGGCAATATTTTTTTTGTGGGACAGGTGCCCATTTTTGAATTCTTTACATCATTGAGACAGGAATATTGGGTAAGGGACATGGTTATATCTGGGTTAGGTAAGTGGGGTAAGTGAGGAAGCAGATGCAGACAAAAAGGACAAACAAGACAAGACACAGGGACAGTGATGGACACAACAAGTTGGGGAACACCATGATTGGGGATAGAGAGGGAACATTGGATGCCCATGCCTGTCAAACATGGGGACAGTGAGAATCTAGTCCTCATCTGCATGACTGTTATGACTGTCCTCTTACTCTACTGGCTGTTGCAGAGTTTGACTTCCTCTCCTATAGATAAAAGAGAGCATCCTCTCTATCCAGCATAAGCATGCACCCGTGGTGCTGTGTATGACCCTATGTACCAAGTCTGGCAACTCCTGGCACTACTTGCAGAGGGTATGACAGCACCAGCTGTGGCTGGTAGTGCAACCTAATCTGGAGGGCCAAGATAGTGCAGGGGCAGTGGAGGCAGTACTGCCAGGTTAGGTCCAGGACATGCTGGATGTTGGAGCAGGAGTTGGTTGGGTGGGGTCAGGTTGAGCCACAGGAGTTAGCCTACTGCCCTTTGTTGTAGAGCATTTTGTGATTTGTCAAAGTTGAATGACATGGAAATGTTTTGTCCACACATATAAAAATAAAAAAAAGAGAGATAAGGGCTTGGGTAAGAAAAAAAAGAGATAATTTGTACCATATGTGACAATAAATGCATTATCATAATAACAAAGTATTTATTTATTTTTATTTTACATTGGTTTACTAGGAAAGTTTGACTGGACAAAATGTCCTTTTTCAGTGGAGGCCTGGAGAGAAAAGCTCCACATTTATAAATGATGGCAAGATACATATACAATGTACAGATATACATATTGATTTAATGTCTACTTTTACATTTATGATTATCTCTACTTTTACATTTAAATATACTTCTTAACAACTACAAACTATAACTAATAATTGCTCAAAGTAATCCTTGCAACATGCATATATTGCACATATGTTTAGTCAAATTATACAGATTAAGTTAACAGCAGGGCATTTATGCCACTTCTATTGAAATTATTATGTAATATTTTTGGGTTTATATCATCGAATGCAGACACCGAAGCACTAAACATCAAACTCAAAACAGCAAACCATGACAACATTGAAATGATGTCAGTGGCAGTACCCAACTGGGACATGGAACATCAAGCCCCCCTGCAACACCCACACCCCCGCTACTTAAATATACCAACTCTGAGATTGCGCCACAGTGTAGGAAACGGAAATCTTCTGTTTCTGCACAGTAGTGCACTGAAGTATGATCTCCAAAGTGGTATATTTAAGTGGCAAGAGGTGTGGGGGTTGCAGGGGGTTTTGCCCCCTGCATGGTGCAAGTTGTTTTTGATCTGCACTCCACATGCTTTTTTCCCCCATTTTGATGTTTTTCAGTTCATTGTTTTCAGGTCGATGTTTGCAGCTTCGATATTTTCCACTTTTGATGAAGTGATATATACCCATATTTTTAAATGATTTTACTACATATTTATTACTTGTGGGATTTGCACCCATATCGTCTGACTACAGTGTTAGACTTGACTCCTGCAGCTGGCTTGTGCTATAGAACATGCTGGAGGGATAGATTCCTGTCCCAGAGACTTCCCATACTCTGGAACAAACTACCTATCTATATCAAACAAAGCTCCTCATTAGAACTCTTCAAAAAAATCTTGATGATTGAATGGGAGATAGGAAATACACCCTGGGGATCACTGCTGTGGCTCTGCTCGACAGTGGCACAGGAAAATAATTTTCTTAGGTGGCGAAAGCCAGGGTACCTTTTGGCTAGGCTTATATAGGCCCTAGGGCCAATAGCCTAGTACCTACCTATGAACCTATGAACCTATGCATGTTTGCTTTTACAGTTAGGATAAGCATGCTTAATTTGCTACTACTGTATAGAACAGCAATACTTTAGCTAAAATAATAGCTATGTTGTGCTGCTTCCATACCACTTGCTTCCCTCAATCTCTCTAAATGCTCATCATGGACCTCCCTATTCACTATTATCTCCTCTTTGGCTGTGGAATAAAAAGAAGAAAACAAGAGAAGAGCATTAAGCATGCATATATCCTATGTATGCACAATGCACCTGCTGTAGAGAGTTATTGCTGTGCTCGATTATTCTTTTCATGTTAATTTTAATATAAAGTAAACTGAAACAGGATTAAAAATTTGGACTTTGCTAGATTAGAACCCGGGCTCACCTATATTGCAGTCCTACACTTACACCTGCTGCCACAGGAACAGTTAAGAAACAGCTGTATATTTTCATATTCATTAGTAAGTATGTGTGTTAACTGCCACACAATGCTGCTTAGCATGTTTGCCTGCCACCAAACATACAGGATACAATGTATCTGTTTTGAAATTGTCTACTGTCTGCTTCCTGTTTGCAGGTGTTCTAGACCTGCAGATGTTGGGGCATTTGCTAACTTCTGTGCAATGCCACTTATCGGGTTTGCATGATGGATAACAAAAGATGCAACACAGTATCTTTTTTTAAATCAAGAATGTCTGTATCCTTTCTGCAGGTGTTCTGCCTACTTTGTATGTGGGCCATTAGCCAAGTTTGTGTGAAGGTAAGTAATGCACAAACATGACAAGCAAAACTCACCTTGTTTTATACCAATACAGCAGACCACTTTAAAGTGAGTGAAATATTCTTCTTCGTGTGCCCAGTTGTACCTCTGGACTGGTCTGCTGTATTGGTATATTACTCAGTTTGGTCTGTTCCTTTGTGGTCACCTTGTTTTATCCTTGTGAGTTGTGAGCAGTGTTTAATATGTTTCATCCTTAAAAACAAATGTCGGATTTGAACCATGATCTACAGATAGTATATACTGTGTGGATCGCTGTGTTTAGCAAATGTCCTACACACACATATGATTCACAATTGTAGTTTATGTATTGGTTATCACAGAAGTACATTGCATGAAATTTATTGTATGTCACCATATCCCATGTTTGCCCTAAGCCATGTGCCACACAGATAGTGTTGTAAAAAAATCAAATAAACAACATTACAAAATAAATATTAGTACACATTAAAGGTTTTTGCACAAGTCTGGATATCAACTGTCAAACCGATGAATCTACAAAACACAGTAAGAGTCTCTTGTCCCTCTTTGCCACAGAAATAGCTTTACAGCAGGGATGAACATCATTGTGCATGCAAGTTCCAAATTATCCACAGTATTAATAAGACATATAGTATTTGTATACTCTCAGTTGTTTGTACATGGGTTATTTTCAGATGTAATGCAATGAGTGAGAAACCATTTATGAGTATTGTTTGCAGCAATGCAGCTCTGTCTTATCTTTCTATGGTGCTCATTCTTTTCTTACCTGAACAGTAAACTGAGACATGCAGTCTATAAGGCATTTTGTATAATTGTCTTTAAAATGTATGAGAATTGGGCAGCCACGGTGGTAAAGCGGTTAACGCTGTTGTCTCACAGCAAGAGGTTCTCCAGTTCGATCCTCAGCTGGGGTGCCTTCTGTGCGGAGTCTGCATGTCCTCCCTGTGGTCATGTGGGTTTCCTCTGGGTGCTCCAGTTTCCTCCCACATCCCAAAGACATGCTATAGGTGGATTGGACACTCTAAATTGGCCCTAAGCTTGAGTGTGTTCGTGTGTGCGCCTACTGTATAAGGTTGGGCGCTGGGCTGGCAACTCAACACTGTAAAACTCAACTGCCAATCATGAGCAGACAGGTGATCCACTGTGGCAACCCCTAACTGGGAAAACCCAAAAGAAGAAGAAGTCCTTAAAATATATGTAAATATTAAATGGCAATAATATACAGTTTTCAACAAAGGCAGGGCAGTTTGGATATTTCTGATCAGAAACTGAGAAATGTGTGCTGCTTACTTACATTTAAAACCTTGATACAATTACTTCTACACTTTGTAAGTTTAACTTGGCTCATACACCTTCTAGAGGTAAAGAAGTCTGAACTGTTGTTGTGTTTTCCTTCTCCCTATCAGTAATCATTCATAGTTGCAGTCCATTTGCAACAAACACTGACAAAGTGTTTACACATCTGCTACATGGGCCCAAGAATTTGGGATTCAACAATTCTAATGAGCTCACACCTCATTTGCATATTCACCTTCCTCACAGGCCTGAATCTACACATAAAAAGGTAACCATGTAGCTGGGGAACCTGAAGCTGAGGTGAATTGTGTATGTGGATAATACAGAAGAAGATTGCTATTACTTTGGAGTTATCTGCACAGAAGAGTACTGAACTTGGTAAGGTATGATTGAATTGTGCAATTATATACTGTATTTGCTTACATGTAACTGGGAAAACACACACACACACACACACACACACACACACACACACACACACACACACACACACACGTATATCTATATCTACATATATATATATAATGTATATATATATATATATATATATATATATATATATATATATATATATATATATATATACATACATACATATACACATTACCAAATGCAGCTTTTATCTGTATGCACTTCTTAGAAGTGTATTGATGACACAGGCATTTCTGCCAGGGCATTTTACTTTCTCAGATACACAGTCTTATTAACTTTCATCACAAGTGTTACTGTTACAACTTTTTCTTTTTACACTTGTCTATGTTATTTCAGTGAAATGTATATATCCTATATTGTCAATAACACAGGGTTGTTAGCCGTCTAGGATGGCTCATAGACTCCTCAAGTGGAGCACTGGGCACAGTTAGAGCTGACTGGCAATTTGTATAAAAATGACTGTTCTGTTGTAAATGTGTGCACATGTTTTTTTGACAGTTTGTTTGAAAGCACTTATAATACGTGACTGATGTGTTATTCCTTGTTTGGTACAAAATGTCATTTGCCTGTTGCTTTGGGGGTGGGGGCCTAAGGTCTATTTCTGTGTTGCCACATCAAAAAATGTTTTTACAGAGGTTTTCCTTGCTATTGTTTTGGATCAAATCTTGGTTTGTGAGTGCCTGTGATATGTTTCAATCACATCACTTTTTTTTTATATTTGAATAACTGTATCCTTCTTTTATGTTTTATGTCACCTAGGACTATGGCACCCAAGCACTCCAATTCCTGCAAACCCCCCATCCTTCAGTGACTCAGAGAATGATGTGATTGTATAAGCCTTTCACTAACATGGTGTCTTTCTGCTAGAGAGAGGATGTGGGATATGTTTGGAAGAATACAAAGTTGGAACCAAATAGTGAATGATGTCAATGCTGTTGGGAGGGTGCAGCAGGATATATGATTAGGTGTGCCATAAGGCCACTGATATGATTTCTTCAGCCCTGAGGAAATCAGCTGCAGTGGCCCATGGACAGCTGGGTACCGGGGGGGGGCTATGACACAACCACCACTAACACCAAATGAAGAGTTCCTGTCCACTGTCAGGGAAACAGAAAGCTCAGTGGAAAGTTCACAACAGCATATGATTGATGTTGGTGCTGATTTTTAGGGAGGAAAAGTATGTCCCAGGAGGAGCTTGCAAGAAGGCTTACATATCGCAGTTGTTAAATATTTGTTGTATAATAAAATATTGAAAGAAATAGTTAAGTTAGTCTAATAATTTTGTTTTGTGGGGGGATCTATTTATAGATTGAATACAGTTAACAACACATTATGGTTACACATGGGCTTGGAGTGGATGTGTCATCCAGGTTTAAGTTAAATGTATTATTAATGGATATATAAAGAACATTTTTCCCACCATGTTATTGTTATTGTGATGATGGTGTCCATACCTTTTGCTAACTTCTTCCAGGACCATCCTTCCTAGAAAGTGTGGAGTCATCAGCTCATGGTAAGCCAAACATTTTTATTACAGTAATGATGAGCATTTAACAGAAATATGCATTTATCCGTACGTGTCAGGTGGGTGTCAGGATTGTGTGTGTATGACTGTAGCATCTGTGATAGTAGCACCAGTGTTAGTGTGTCAGCATATATTAGATTGTAGTAGTGCAGCTATTAATTCTTTTCCTGCATTTGTTGCTTATTATCACAGGTGACTCTTCCCACCTGATGTTAGGGTATCGGCATACTCTGATGATGATGGTGGGCAAAGGCAGGCACAGTCGGGGGTGCAGAAGTTGAATCTGACACTGAGGTTGATATTCAGCCATCCCCTGTAATTCCACTGGACATAGCCAGTAGGCCTACAGAAGCCAATTCCAGTGAGCCCTCTGACATTTGACAGGTGGAGGGTGCAACACTTGATCAGGGTAGTGTGGTTACCGCGGCTTCAGTGCCTGTTGACTCTGGTCATAGCCAAAGTGTGGGTGAGGTGCTATGCAAGAGGGTGGCTAAGGATGTTCAGAGGGGGCCTGCTGTCCACCGTCCACCTGATCCTGGTGTGTTTTTCTGTACCACTCCATGTATGTTTAGGGCTGTCATGGAAGTGCAGGCATGTTCCAATAGGGCTTCTGAGGAAATGCTTAGGGTCATAGATATGGCACAGGCTGACATGTGTGAGTGACTTCACTGAGTTGCTGATTCAATGGATGAGGTGAATGACATATTGGAATGGGCAGTGTCTGTAATGGAACATCTGCTGGGAGGGTGATGGCATCTTCATGGACATAGGCCAATCACATCATCTGATGTTAACCGACACGGCCGTGCACGATCATGGTCCCATAGTGGCACTACTTCCACTGCTCTGTCAGTGGTTGAGGTGTCCACACCCAGATGTGGCAGATCATGGAGTTATAGCCATGTGCATCATTGTGAGGGGAACTCATCCAGCAGACATCAGTGATGTTCAGATAGCAGCAGTGCATCTGACCATGGGAGTGGACATGCCAGTGCAACTCCTGGCAGAGCCAGTTCTTGTAGTCAGGTATGAGAGCGATGAACTGTAACCTCAACGATGCATGGCTCACATCTGTCTGACATACCAAGATGCAGAGCTAGCACAGAGTTTGCTTGTGTTCATATAGACACTCACACACCAATTTCACCTAGAGGACCCATATACACAGAACATTTACATGGTTCAGCTGTGAAGCTTAAAGCTCATTTTTTCTCACTGGTCATTTTTTACTTTATCTAAATGTCTGCCTGCTTCTTGTTCTTACTCACACGCACTCATCAATCTTTTGTGTCAGTGTAGACCTCCTGACCCCACAACACCCTGTGCAAATGTTGATAACTGTACTATATCATTGTTTTCTTTATTTTGGATTCAGGGATACATAACATTTGTGTGTGATGCTCAGGGTGTATAGCTGACTCAGTGCTTAGTATATCTGCATTTGTGTTGTTTTGCTAATTGTACCTTTGACATATTTTGGTCTTAGAAAGTTAGACAGTTGATAGCATCAGACATTTTTTCGCGTCAGTATGTTAATGATCTTGTGAGGGTTGTGAAGTCTGAAACAGAAATGTGTCTCATTACTTTCTAACTTCTCTCTTTAATGATTTTCCATTTCGAAGTATGATGCCAAACTGAGGACATTCAGTGACCATCAGTACTTTTGAGAGGTATGATTATGTGAATCTTTGATGCTTGAGACCTATTACCTGATACAGGACACATATTGTCACATAAGTCTCTGCTGCCACATGTTAAAGTAATTTCTGTACAAATCACCCACCTTTTACTTGTTTACATTAGAAAGTAACAACATGCAAGGATATGCCATTCATTCGCATTATTGCACAATACACTTCAGGTTCAACGTTTACCTTGTACATCCAGCAGTTGCAACAGTTTTAATTTAGAGCTGACTAGCAGTACACAACCATTACATGGATAGATAAAGGATGTGTCCATTGCCTGGCATCAATGTTTCTGTATTTACGTGCATATGAGGAAGGTTTTAGCTCCTTAGGTGTTGAGTGAGTGTGCTATGTGTTGCCTCTTAGCCAATGCAAGGGCATATTGAGTATGCCTACATCTGCCTACACCCACCGCAGCTGCTGGTTCTCCCTCTGACTCATTACCTGGTTATCATTTTGGTGACCTTGCCACTGGTGGTGGGATGTATGCCCTTGCCATCATTGATCTTGCTGAACCTGCTTTCTCAGGATGATGTTGTGTAACACGGCACATATGGTGAATATTTCAGTACATGTACATAGATTGTACTTCAGGGCTCCCCTAAATGTATCTAGGCACTGGAACCATGACTTCAGCAGCTCAAACACATATCCTATGATATTTCTTGTTTGAGCGTGTGACTCATTATGGCTTTCTTCAGCAGGTGTGTGTGCATTTCTGATGGGCATCATCAACGATGGTTCCAGTGTATAACTTGCATCTCCCAGTAAATGACTCTGTGGGACATCCCCCCTAGCGAACATCTGCTACAGTTGGGAGGTGTACCAGATATGTGAGTCATAGTAACTGCCTGGGTTGCCAGCCCACATGTTCAAGATGATTCCTTTGGCATTACACATGACTTGGCAGTTAATAGAGTGGAAGCCCTTTCTATTTATGTAGAGCCTTCCCTATTCCCTGGGTGGAGCCTTAATTTCTATATGTATACAATATGTGACACCCAGTACTTCAGGGTAGTGTGCTACAGGGTAGAACTACTGCATATTTGTGTCCCTGTCCTCAAGACTACAGACAAAATATATGTGGTCACTGGCATACTGGAGAATAGCATTCATGACTTGATGGAGGATCCTAGATACTGATGCCTGTGACACCCCCAAGATGTCCACTGCTGGTCTCTGAAAGGTTTCTGTAGCTAAACTTCTAAGTGTTACACATACCTTTGTCTCTACTGGGATGGGTTCCCCTTGGTTTGCCCTGTCTCTGAGTTGAAGACATCAGAGGTTGCAGACTTCCTGTAGTGTTTCTCTATCCACCCTATAGTGCTGTACAATTTCCACCTGATGTAGATTGTGATAAGTTAACTGGGGTCTGAAAACTCTTCTCCTTCTTGACCATGGTCTATTAGCAGCAGCAGCAGCAGCAAAGATAAGATGTACAGATTTTCACAGAATGTCCACAGTGTGTCCTCATAAGTTTGTACCAGAAAATAATTAAAGAGTGAAGTTAGGAAATAATGACACACATTTCAGTTTCAGACTTCATATCCCTCAGAAAAAACATAGAAATAGTAATGCAAACCTATTATTATATCAACTGTCTAAGTTTGTAAGACTGCAAAACCCAAATGACACAACAAACCGGTAAACACAAGCAGGGAAAACGAAGCTTCCGACACAGTATCCGAACAAATGATGTTGTTGCAAAAAATATCCAAAAGAATCCAAATCCAAAGACTTCAATAAAAAGAAGAAAACAGGTTTATTTAGCGCTTTCGGAAGGGTTAATACCCCTCCTTCCTCAGAAAAAATGACAAACACAAGATCCAAATCAATGCTTTTAAATTAAATTAGTATCAGGTGATCAATGCTTTCGTAGCTTAAATAAGGTAACAATTACCTAGCAACTCAGTGCGTACTTATTTAAACAAATAGTGCTTAAAAACTGAGTAAAATAAATATGCTTATTACATATAATTATTTATAAATATATAATATAATAAAAACTATATATGTACAAACCTACTATACCTATGCATGACCTAGCATACTAGAATGCAATAACAGAATAAAAGAAAACTTGTAGTGCAAAATGTACTGAACTCCTACTCTAAACATTAAAGTGCTAAAATGCTAAGCTAAAACTGAAAGAAAAATGCCAAAAATGCCAAAATCTAACCAGAATTCTCTGTCTTGCCAATGTAGAAGGCTTGGCATAATGCGCAATTAGCCACGTAAACTACTGCCCTAGAATTACAGTTGCATTTACCATTTACTTTATATTCAGTGTTATTAATTCTTACAGAGGATCCCTCATTAATAAATTTACATTGTTTGCAAAAACCGCATTTGTTCATACCAAAGGCTAAAGTTCTCACTTTAGGTTTCCCAACTTGCAACAATGTTTTTAAGTTAACTCCTCTTCTAAATATAATTTTTGGAGAAACTTCGAATTGTTCGTAAAGTTCCTTATCATTTGATAGGATTCTCCAATTTTTACACAAAATGTCTTTAATAAACAGGTGGTCAATAGAAAATGTGCACAAGAATCTGATGTTATTTTGCCCATTAGTTTGCACATTATTTCCCTGCCAAGCCTTCTACATTGGCAAGACAGAGCGCAAGTTAAAGCAGCGAATGTATGAGCACAATTATGCCATTAGTAAGAAAGAACTTAGTAACGCCTTAGCTTGCCATATTATTAGACATCCGAATCACCACTTTCAATTTTTCATATTGAAACAGGTGGATGACACCCCACTGGTAGGTCCTTGGCAGGTCCAGCTCGAAATGGAGGAGCTGTACTGGCAAATAAGGACGGCGGCCCATTTTTCCCCAGGATTAAATGAACAACTATCTATAACATCTATTTTAAAGAAATTGGCATTAAAAAGATAGGGTATCAGATTTTGGTATGTCATTTACGGGGGAAATAGCTATTTTGTGTGGATCATTCCTTTATAACTTTTCACATTTTAGGTATTGGAAATTATGGCAGTTTAGCGAATTCTGGTTAGATTTTGGCATTTTTCTTTCAGTTTTAGCTTAGCATTTTAGCACTTTAATGTTTAGAGTAGGAGTTCAGTACATTTTGCACTACAAGTTTTCTTTTATTCTATTATTGCATTCTAGTATGCTAGGTCATGCATAGGTATAGTAGGTTTGTACATATATAGTTTTTATTATATTATATATTTATAAATAATTATATGTAATAAGCATATTTATTTTACTCAGTTTTTAAGCACTATTTGTTTAAATAAGTACGCACTGAGTTGCTAGGTAATTGTTACCTTATTTAAGCTACGAGTGCGATTGATCACCTGATACTAATTTAATTTAAAAAGCATTGCGATTTGGATCTTGTGTTTGTCATTTTTTCTGAGGAAGGAGGGGTATTAACCCTTCCGAAAGCGCTAAATAAACCTGTTTTCTTCTTTTTAATGAAGTCTTTGGATTTGGATTCTTTTGGATATTTTTTGCAACAACATCATTTGTTCGGATACTGTGTCGGAAGCTTCGTTTTCCCTGCTTAAGTTTGTAAGACCACAATTTTTAAAACCTCTGCCCATTGTTGGGCCTTTGTCCAACTTTTATTTATGGCTTGGTCCAGCTTTGTTGGTGTAAGAGATTGGGAAGGATGTACACATTACAAAAACCTGTATGAAAGCAGTATAATTTGCAAAACAGCATCACAAACACAGATATGCTAAGCACTAAGTCAGGTATGCACCCTGAGCATCTGACAAAACACTTATGTATCCTGGAATCCAAAAGATAGAAAGCAAGGATATGACACAGTCATAATCATTTGCACAGTGTGTTATTTGGGGGGGGGGGGGCTAGGCTGACACAAAAGGTAGTGAGTGCATGTGAGTAAGAAAGACAGGCAGGCAGACATTTGGATAAAGTATCAAATGACCACTGAGACAGAATCAGCTGTAAGCCTGATGACTGATCTATGTAACTGTTATGTGTGTATGTCTATATGGGCATTCCAGGTGAAATTGGTGCATGAGTTTCTGGAAGAATGAAGCTATGTTCTGTGCGAGCTCTACATCCTGGTACATCAGACAGGTGTGAGCCATGCGTCATAGAGGTGACAGTTTATTGTCATCATCTCTGACTCTGAGAACTGACTCTGCCAGGAGCTGCACTGGCATGTCTATGCCCATGCATTGCTGCTACTTGAATGTTACTGATGTCTGCTGGAAGAGCTCTCACAAGAATGTCCAGGACCACAACCCCATGGCCTGCTACATCTGGGTGTGGATACCTCAACCACTGACAGTGTAGTGGAAGTAGCACCACTATGGAAGAATGTTCAGGCATGGGCATGTCGGCCAACATCAGATGATGTCACTGATCTACGTCCATGTAGCTGCCATCCCCCTCCCAGCAGACATTCCATCACAGACACTGCCCATTCAGGAACTCTTCATTTGCTGTTAGTGGTGGCTCTGTAGCAGGCACATCACATACCTATCCAATCACTGGCCACTGCAGCTGCTCTCCTCCTTGCAGATGAAATCATGTCAGTGGCCCTATGTGGCACTTGATCATATGTCCTTCTCTTACCGCCTACTGCAGTCACATCAGGAACTATCTGCTACCAAATTTACATTCTGCCTGACATATCTCCACATCCCCTCTCAAGCAGAAAGGCACCATATTTCTTAAAAACTTCCACAATGATCTTTCTCAGGGTCTCTGAAGGGGGGGGGGGATAAAGGGATTGAGACACATGGGTGCCATAGTCCTAGGTGATCTAAAACACAACAGAAGGATAATACACATACGTACCACATAACTAAAAGTCCTGCTTCCAGACAACATATAAAAGGGAGTATTTCACTATTACCTACTGGTGAAACATAAAACAGTCAAAATATTGAAATATAAAAAAGGAATTGTGTTGTTCTAACATATAACATTCACACACAAAGCAAGGTTGGATGCAAAACAAGGAGAGTAACAATAGCAACATATCATTGTTTGTGCCAAAACAGAAATGAAACTTTGCTCTCCCACCCCCCAAAGAATAGGCAAATGACACATTTTGCTAACAAACCATCAGTGAGCTAAATGTGCTATCAAATGAACTGTCCCTGTAACATGTCTATAGATTTAACACAGAACATTCCATTTTAAGCTATTTCCAATCATGTCTACCTGTGGCCAGCACTCCCCTACAGGTGCATATGGTCCATCCTAGAAGGCCAACACCCCTGTGTCATTAACAATAGAGGGCATTTATCATTTCACAGAAATAACAATAGAGGAGTGTACATGGAAAAACAGTTGTACCATTAACATTTGTGATGACAGTTAATAAGGATGTGCATCTGAGAAAGTGAAATGCCTTGACAAACATGTCCATGCCAACAGTACACTTCTAAGAAATGCCTACAGATAAAAGTAGCATTTGTTACTACACACACACACACACACACACACACACACACACACACACACACACACACATATATATATATATATATATATATATATATATATATATATATAGTAACAGATTTTTCTTAATGACATTTTGGCATATGCGTATATAACTACAATTTAGTTTTTGTAAACTGCTGAGGCTTAATGGTGTATGCACAACAACAGTGAAGGGATCTAGCCAATTGCCACTAGATTGGGCTATACTACTTTGAATCTTCCTTGCACTCACACAGTGTTCCATTCCCAAGCCTTTACTTTTTAATTTGGTAAAGTAATTTCGCTCCCACCTTATTGACTACATTTGCTAGTTTACCCCTAGGATCCAATTAAAAATTAGCCTGAACATTGGTGTAAAATGAAAAAAGAATAAAAAAATTAAAGTACAGCCAAAAACATTGCTTACATACAATCATACAAACCAAACCAAAAGCCCAAGGTAACTCTCATAGTCAGTGTTAGTCCCGCTCCCCTCACCCTCACTGTGCTCATCTCACTCCGCTCCCCTCCCTGCCCCCAAATCTCACCCGCCCCCACCAGTGCTAAATTTAAACGAGACTTTGCCACTCCCTTGCCACTCCCCTTCTGCTAAGTACCAATCAGCATGCACACATCATTGAGCAACCCTGCCCTCTTAACTCATTTCCTTCTCTCTCATTCTTTCACATCCTGTTAGCACAGTCAGCCAACAAATTTGGTCTGCCTCCTATCAAAATGCAAACAAACAAAAAAACACTAATTACCCAAATGCCTATACTGTATCTATTTTACCATCTCACTGCCTACGAACAAACACTTGACCATGGTATTCACTACCCAAATGGTCAAACAGACACCCACGACTTCACACATAACACCAAACACTTTACCTTCCCCAGCACACCAAATATACCACCCTCTATAAAATACCACCCCTGTACAGCCACAAAACATAATCCTAATGACAAAGACTATATAAAGCTTATAAACAAACTCCTAAAGCTCAGAATATCCTGTCACTATAACCTTATAACACATGGAGACATTCATCCCAACCCTGGCCCACCCACACTCAATAACCTCCACTCCCCTACCACAACCCCCACAGTCAAGCTACCCATGAATACTCCCACTAGTTCCCTCCTAACATTTCACCTAAATATTAGAAGTATTAACAATAAGATTCCCAACCTACAGGCCCTCCTAGCAACCCACTCCCCAAACTTATGTGTCTTATGGAAACCTGGCTAAAACCCAGTACTACTGACAATGAGATACTACCTCCAGGATACAATATTCACCAGTTAGACCATGCTACAAGGAAAGGAGGTGGGATAGCAGTCTTTTAGAAAAATACTCTAACCATTAATAGAGACACCATTCAACTTCCCAATTCAATAATGCGGAGCTCCTTATAACCAAGCTCCAGATTAACCAAAACAAACACTTGAACATTGTCTATGCATGCATTCCACCAGGCAACAACCTAAATACCTTACAAGATCTCCTTTACTGGTTATCCACTACCTATTCCCAAGAAACCATAGTTCTGGGTGATTTAATCACCAATTGGCACCCCTGCTCCTCTGACCCCCCCCACTCATATAAACTTATCTGGGTTTAAACAGACCATAACCATTCCCACTAGGATAAACAAACCAACCAACAAGGAAAGTATCCTAGACTGGATCCTAGTTAATAACCAACCCCAACTGTACACAGTTGGTACTCTCCCTGATGACCTCAGTGACCATTGCCTAACCTATATCATAAAACATAAGGCAGGAAACCCTCACCAGCCCAAATATAAAACATTTAGAAACAGGAAAAACTTTGATGCTGCTATATTCCAAAATGAATTAAAAGCAGTTGACTGGTCAAAACTAAAAAATCTAACATTAGAAGAGGCCATAGTTCACTTTAACACTAAATTCCTAAGTATCCCTGATTTCCATGCTCCAGCATCAAATACAGCACCATGGCTCACAAAAGATACCAAAGCTAAAATCAAAACTAGAAACAGAGCCTGGGCCAGCTGGAGAACAACTAAAGCCCCACTTGACCATCTAAAATATCGTCAACTCACGAATGATACAAAAAAATCTGTTTTACTGGATAAAAAAAGCTTCTACCAAAATCTCTTACAAAAACACCACAACAACCCTCAAAAGTTCTGGGCAAGCTTAAATCAACTACTTTGTCCAGGTCACTCCAGTATCCCAACCTCGGCTAACTACACCCATAGTTCCCAGCTAGCACCTTTAATAACTTTTTCACTGAAACAATCCAATCCCTAGCAAATCAACTAACCCCCTCTAACTTAAACCACATGCCTAATCTACCTAATAATCACCCGGAATTTAGCTTCCAACCAATATCCACTAGTTTTATCAAAACACTTCTAAAAAAACTAAAACCTATCACCCCCACTGCTGACCTCCTCCCTGCAGAGTGCCTACAAATAGCTGCAGATGCCTTTGCATATCCCATATCATTCCTCATCAACAGAACCTTATCCAAAAATGCTATCCCCTCCCTCTGGAAAATATCTCACATCATCCCACTCCATAAAGCTGGTAGCTCCTCAGACATATCCAACTATAGACCCATTGCCATTCTTTTCCCACTAGCCAAAATAATGGAGAAATGTGTACACAAGCAACTAATGCAATACCTTTTACAGAATAACTTACTATCCGACTCCCAGCATGGTTTCAGGCCATACCACAGCACCACCTCAGCCCTCCTTTCCTTTACTACTGCCATAAACCAAAACAGGAATGACAATAGGCTAACCTCTGCCCTCTTTCTTGACCTATCAAAAGCCTTTGACATGGTCAACCATGAACTTCTCATACTTTCACTAAAATCTATTTCCCTCAACAAGCCTGTTATCCAGTGGTTCCAATCCTACCTGACTGGTAGACAGCAGGCGGTACTATGGCAGGGCAAACTCTCCAGCCAGTTACCTCTCATACCTTGTGTCCCTCAAGGGTCCATACTAGGTCCACTACTCTTCTCTATTTTTATCAACAACCTCCACACTGCTATCCCTAAAGCCACCTGCATTCAATACGCAGATGATTCCACTCTCATCTACTCAGCCACCTCCCCATCCAAGTTGCAAAACCCAAAATACATTTAACACTATCGAGAACTGGCTCACCAACCAATGCCTACTTCTGAACCCCAATAAACCTAAACTTCTACTCTTCTCTTCCACTAGTAGATGCACCACACTTTCATTCTCTGTCACATCTAACAATGGTACCACTATTTCCCCAGATAATCACACCAAACTGCTAGGGGTTATCATAGACAATAATCTCAAATTTGACCTACAGGTCAACAAAACCATACAGACCATCAATAAGAAGCTTGGATCACTGTATAGAAACAAGACATTTTTAACCCCACTGGCTAGGACTGCAATCGCCCGATCACACCGACTATCTACTCTTTTATATGCCTCGCCTGTACTCTCACACCTCAACAAATCCAAACTAGGTAAGCTGTTTCATAGCTACAATCATATTGCCAGATTCGCCACTGGTTCCACCTATAGAACCCACCACTTCCAGAACCTTAAACAACTAGAGTGGCTAGAACTGCCCAGCTTAATTCAATTCAATCAACTCTTATTAGCACAGAAAAATTTGTACCACCCTGAGGATACCCCCTCACTTAAAAATATTATTAAGCCATATAGCAACCTAAGATCCTTACGGTCAGCTGATAAACTACTGGTCCAAATCCACAAAGCTAATAACTCTGCTGGTGAATCCCTGTTTGCCAACTTCATTGGGAAAACCTGGAATTCGTTGCCAAACTATATAACCCTACAATCCTCCAAAAGTCTCTTAAAAAAACCTCAAACAGTATCTCAAAGTGAATTGGCTATGCCCATGTACCAACCCTGATTAAGTTATAAACTAAAAGCATATTCTACAATTATCATAACTTGAAACTGCATTATCAAGCTCTGCTTCCAATCTGATGTCTCTTACTTTTGTCTGTCCATGAGAATTGTGAATCCCTACTAGGGAACACTACTAACCCATTGTATATAATCACTTTGTTTTTAGAATTGTTTGCTAACTTCTGTATAATCTATGTAAGTTTGTCTATGTGGAGCTTTTCTCCCCAGGCCTCCACTGAAAATGGACATGTATCCAGTCGGACTATCTAGGTAAACAAATGTAAAATGAACACGGGCCTCTACTGAAAATGGACATATATCCAGCTAGACTAGCCCGGTCAACAAATGTAAAATAAATAAATAAAATAAAATAAAATAAATAAAATAAATAATAAATAACTGAAAAATGCAAGCATACCTTCTCAACATCAGTAGTCTTCTGTGCAGATATATCTCAAAGTAATATTCTCTTTTCTGTTATCCACATAAACAAGTATCCTCACCTTCAGGTTCACTAGCTACATGGCTGACTTTTTATGGTGTAGATTCAGGGCTGTGAACATGGTGAAGATGCAAATGAGGTGTAAACTCATTAGAATTGCTAAATCCCAAATACTTGGCTCTGTATAGAAGATGTAAACATAGTGTAGACACTCTCCCAGTGTTTGTTGCTAATGGATTACAATTGTGAATGATTACTGGTAGGGAGAAGGAAAACACAACAGCAATTTAGACTGCCATGCCTTTAGTGGTTCTGTCAGCCAGGTTAGACTTAGAAAAGTGTAGAAATAATTGTATCAAGTTTTGAAATATAAGTAAGCAGCACACAATTAAAATTTTCTCTTCAGTAACATCCAACCTCCCCTTCATTTGTTGACAGCTGTATATTACTGCCATTTTATATCTTAAGACATTTTAAAGATAATGATACAAAATGCCTTACAGCCATCATGTCTCAGATTACTGCTCAGATAAGACAAGCATGAGCAACACACACACACAGACATAAGACAGAGCTGCATTTTTGCAAGCAATAGTCATAAATTGCTGTGTGATCACTCAGTCCACTACATCTGAAAATACATGTACAAATAACCATCATATGGTTTGTTAGCACTGTGGATGATGTTGCATTTGGTTATATGCAGAATGATTTCAGTTCCCTGCTGCAAAGCTGTTTATGTGGCCAAGAGGGATAAGACACCTTTACTGTGTTCTGAAGGTTCACTGGAGTGAGAGTTCAAATCCAGACCTGTGTAAAAATATTTCGTGTGTACCAGCATTTTGTAGTGTTTATTTCATAGATTGCTTCTCTTCATTTTAACTGTTTTTCCCTTTTTTTAATTCCAGTGTTTGTGTGGTGTGCCACTTAGTGCAAACAAGGGAAACGGAAAAACAATGAATGCCAGGTTTAGTTTTGCTTACCTCATTTGCATGGCAAACCTGGACTAGTGGCCCACACAGGAAGCAGACAGAACACCTGCAAACAGGGCATCTGTAAAAGTGTAAAAGTCAAGAAGGATACATTGTTGCAATTTTTGCTTTCCAGCATGCAACATCACTAAGCAACATTGAGCAGCAGTTAGCAAGGTTCCCCAACACCTGCGGCTATTGAGCACCTGCAGACAAGATCCAGACAGTCAATAACTGAAAATTGATACATTCAATTAATTCTGTTGGGCACCATGCAAACACGCTAAGTGGCATTGTTTGCTGGTTAACTCACATAACTTAAGAATGACTAGGTAATTATGTAACTGTCATGTAACTTTTCCTGTGGCAGCAGGTGAAAGTGTAGGGCTGCAATACAGATGTTCCTCGGTTCTAATACAGGGAGTACAACATATTTGTATTGTTCTGATAGTCCCATTTACAGCAATGAACAGAAAAATATACAAGTGTTATTTCAACATTCTTGTGGCAACAGCTGTAATTCTAGGGCTGCCATACACATGGTCCTGGGTTTTAATACAGGGTATTCCAAATATTTTTACTGTTGTTCCACTTCCCATTATTTCAGTATCACTTATAACACTTTAGATAGTGGAGCTGATATGAATTATATGTACTAGGGATAAGACACCCTTATTATGTTTTCAGATGTATGAGTGAAGATATACTGTCTACTATATTTCTGTAAGTATAATTCTGCTATCTGGACTAGAATGGCCTTCACACTTAAATAAGACACATACACAACTGAGTCTATATTCAAGAACCTTCTCACGCCACACACATACATGTTTAACACCTTAAACTATCATCTGTATTTATGAATGATTCATGAAGATGCCTGAACAGCCCTTCTTCTGTGGCAAAGATGGAAAATCACCACTCTGGAAGAAAATATTTTGTCTCTTATGCATAGGTTTGAATCCCACACTTAAAAACCAATTTTATTAGTGTATAAAGACAGCAAAAATGTGTCAGGGCATGCAATTTATGCCCCCACTGCATGTCTGCAAAATTAACTCACCTAACAGTTACCTTCCAATTTTAAAAAAATTGTTTCCAACCTACACCAGCAGACACCCCTCAAACTAATGTCAAATGTCAGATTAAACTTCCATTTAAAAAAAATATTTCCAACCTGCTTGGCACTGCTGCACTCCACTTACCATTGCACAAATGCAGTTGGCATCATTGCTCAGGTTTGTGTACTACCAGTAAATGTGATAACAGTAATGGTTGGAAATCATTAGATGCCATTGCTCTAGTTTTGGTATTAGACATATCTGGCATTAGAGAGGAAGGTGCCCAGTTTAGGGAACAGAGACAGGGTGTTCAGGAGTCCAGAATATTTATTGGACTCCTGGTAAAGTGCCATAGCCAAAGGCCTTTACAAGGTGACTATTCTGGTTCCCAGTACAAGGCTGAGGCTTGGAGTAGTTTGGGTCAGGCTGTATCCAGTGCTACTGGCATCCCATGCACTGGAAAACAGTGTAAGCACCACTTCAATGACCTACAAAAGTGCAAGAGGGATACACTCAGTCAATGGTTGACTGAGTTTCAAACTGGTGACATCCTCCAATTTTGTAAGTATGCTGATAAAAGAGTATTTTTAATATATAGAAAAATATGGGCAAGAGTGGTATGCGTAACACTCTTCTGCTCTGTTCTTTTCCTTTCTTTCCACAGCTAATGCCAAAATAGAGTTTAATCAACAGGCTCATGATGACTGATTGGAGAGACTGAGGGATGCAAGTGGTATGTATTCAGCACATGAGAAGTATTATTGTATCTTTAAAAGTTAATGATATATATTTGTTGTATTCTGTGCAGTAATAGCAAAGTGTGCATTCATATCCTAACTGTAAAAGCAAGCATGTATGCATAACCCTATAGCACAAACTAACTTTAGCAGTAATGTGTAAAACTGTAGTCAGAGGTTGCGGGTTCAAATACCATGAGTAGCAACTATATAGTACTGCATTTCCTTCATAATATTACATAAATGTAACTCTATACAAGTGGCATAAATGCCCTACTGTTAACTGTAATCAGTGTACTTGGACCAAGTATATATGCAATATATGGACATTGCAAGGATTACATTGAGCAATCCTTAACTACACTTTGCAGTTGAGAGGGCATATATTTACATATAATAGTTCAGATAAAATAGTTATATAATTGTGATACTGCATTGTATGTCACATATGATGGTACTAATTTTATCTCTTTTTTTCTCTCACCCCAACCCTTATCTTTTTTTTTAATTTACGATTATGTGTCATCAAAATGTCTCCATGTCATCCATCTGTAACAAATCAGTAAATGCTTCACAGCACAGTGAGGTAGTCCTGCCCCAGTGGATCAGCCTGCCTCCACTCCACTGGCTGCAGCACAGATGCCCAGCACATCTGGGACTCAACCTGGCAGCATTGCCTCTGCTGTCCCTGCACTACCTGTGCCCTCCAGTTGTACTGCACCAGCAGCTGGTGTTGTGGTACCCTTCAGGAGTAGAGGTAGAGGTGGGAATTTCATCACCAGCCAGGAGATGCCAGGGTTAGTGCATAGGGTTGTGCACTGCACCATTGGTGTATGCCTATGCTGGATGGAAAGGCTGCTCTGCATCATGGTCCGTATGAGGAGAAGATGTCAAGCCCCCAGCAGCCAGTAGAATAGTGGGAGAGTGATGACAGTCCAGTGGGTGAGGACTAGATTATCACTCTCTCCATGTTTAATAGGCATGAGCCTGTTTTGTTCCCTCCTTCACCCCAATCATGGTGTCCCCCAACCCATCCCTGTGTCTTGTCTTGTTTGCATTTGCTTCCTCATCTACCCAACTTATCTGACCCAGAAATACCAGTGTCCCTTACCCAGCATTCCTCTCTTGCTGAATTAAAAAAAAAACTGCATATACATTTTAGTGTGTTGGGTGGTGGTTGGGGGGGGGGGTTCACAATTTCGAGATTCCAAGATCTCGAGATTCTGAAGTCATTATTCTGAAACTTGAGATTTGGGGATTTTGAAATTTCATAGTGAACCTATATATATATATATATATATATATATATATATATATATATATATATATATATATATATATATATATATATATATATATATATATATATATATATCATTCGTAGCTCTCCATTTTGCATGCATCTTCTTGCACACTTCATTTGGTCCAATTGGCTACACAACATGATTGCATTGTTGTCACTCCTCTTTCTGGAGGTGACAGTTCAAATTTAGCTAATATTCTGCACATATTTTCATTGTTAAATAAATGGATAGCTATGGTTATTTCTTACCTCCCTCCTGCACTTTCAAGGATTGTTTTCCCTTTGTTCTTTCTCCTGCTTGCTCCCCATTTCACCATTTTCCTATCTACCCAATTTTAACACCTATAATCTGGTCAAAAAATAGAATCACACACAACACACAAAAGTGGCCAAAAAAGTAATGGATCCTTTCACTTTTTGGCCTCTATGTTTGTGCGGAGTTTGGCACATGCTGAATGTACTATAAAGAATAATGTCATTGCATTTTCACTGTATATTTAAAAGTATTAGATACACCTGGATTCAAACCCAGTATCTTCTGGGCTCAAAAGGAAATGTGTCAATGCATTTAAACCTGCTGCCACAGAGTCAGCTAAGTAGCAGGTGCATTTCATACACTCAGTACTAACTGTCACAGTTTTAACAATGAGCCCCACATTTGCGCATTTATTAGCTATGCACAAAGAGGGAAAGTAGTGGAAATGTGTATCTCATATGCACAAACACTTTGCCTACCGTCTCACAAACTCACTTCTCACTCCTGTGTTATGCAAAGTAAATATTAGCATGTATTAGTGCTGTTTATTGTCCATTTAGTCTTCTTGCCATGAACCTGCAAGTTGAAACATAAAAAAACAAGGCCCTATGTAAGAATATGGCAGATCTTTACAATGCAGCCATGTTTTACCTCCCCCCATGCACTGCAACCCTGCTTTCTCAGTACTTGTTGAAAAATACATCAACTGCACTATATAAATTAATAATAAATGTTGTGTGATATACTATGCACATCAATCTGCTAACATGCAGAACTAGAACTATATATATAAAATAAAAATAAGATACTGGACCAACATGCCTAGGCACAAACACGATTTATTAACACTGTTAAAAAGTTAATAAATCACGTTTGTGACTAGCCGTGTTGGTCTGGCATTTTATTTTTATTTTATACATTTAGACTGTTTATTTGTACTGGACCTCATCCTGGTCCTGGATATTTTATTCGTTAGAGCTAGAACTATCTTCACAGTTGAACATGCCTACACATCCATTTCATGCAGGCCTCCCAACATCTTCTCTCCAACATCCAGTGCTGATGTCATCCACTATAAGTTGTCCTGCAGCATTATAAAAGTCATACTTGTGCTGCGGTGCATGAGTAAAGTACTGAGCAATGTAGTCTGTGTATTTAGATAGGTAGGGGGTTCTGTTCTCACTGCAGTCAACTGGTGTGTGTGTGTGTGTGTGTGTCTATCTAGCCAGAACAGCAGACGTGTATCCTGCAGTTACCACTCCAGTTCTATGGATTGACAGTATTTTGACATTTGCACATGCCTACACATCCATTTCATGCAGACCTCCCAATATTTTCTCTACAACATTCAGTGCTGATGTCATCCACTATAAGTTTTCCAGCAGCCTTGTAAAAGTTAGGTGTTTGCTGTGGCACTTGCATAAAAGTACTGAACTCTGTAGTCTGTGTACTTAGATAGGGGACTCTGTTCTCACTGCAGTCAACTGGTGTGTGTGTGTGTGTGTGTGTGTGTGTGTGTGTGTGTGTGTGTGTGTGTGTGTGTGTGTGTGTGTGTGTGTGTGTGTGTGTGTGTTTGTGCACTTGCTTGACATTAGAGATAGCATTTTATAGCAGCATATGGGACACTGCTATTACCATTTTCTCCTCACCAGACACTGCTGATGACATCAGCAATATCTGATTTGTGGATGTGCACTATTCCGACAAGGGCAGGGTCAGAGACTGGCCTGGCAGCCAGGTAGAAGTCACCTCATCCTACATGATACAGATTACAGTGACATGGCTTTCAGTCTATCCACATACATCACGTCATGGTTTATAGGCCCTGTGTTTTCTTGGTGAGAAACCCATGTGGTCTCTCCAGCTGCTGCAGGTGTCTGGTGAGGTACAGTCTATTAGTGTTCTGATGAGGTCTGAGTATTGTACTGTTATATAGTCCTCAGATTTGAATATGATGGTGTGACTTAAGATGTACACAATGTAGCCTTTCAATACCACTGTGGACACTTGGTAGGTGAAGCTCAGTTTGCTATCTATCTGTGTTACCAGGTCTTGCACCACTGAGTTTCAGCACAGGGGGAGTGTTGTCAATGCTGTAATTAGCAGGGAATTCCACTTTGCAGAAGGACAAAATAAATACACATTTGTGCATTTATTTGTAGACTGTGTGACTTTGTCATCAATCATTTGTCTGTGTTAGCCCCTCCTGTAATATGTTATCATTATTGGTGGACTCAATGATTGCACCCAATATGCAAGAATCAGCAAACTTGGTAAGCCACAGAACATATACTTTAGCCTGAACTGTCAGGAAATAGATTCCAAACAGTGAAGGGTCAAGAATAGATCCCTGGGGTACACCAATGGATCCTTTCACTTTTTGGCCTCTATGTTTGTGCGGAGTTTGGCACATGCTGAATGTACTATAAAGAATAATGTCATTGCATTTTCACTGTATATTTAAAAGTATTAGATACACCTGGATTCAAACCCAGTATCTTCTGGGCTCAAAAGGAAATGTGTCAATGCATTTAAACCTGCTGCCACAGATTCAGCTAAGTAGCAGGTGCATTTCATACACTCAGTACTAACTGTCACAGTTTTAGCAATGAGCCCCACATTTGCGCATTTATTAGCTATGCACAAAGAGGGAAAGTAGTGGAAATGTGTATCTCATATGCACAAACACTTTGCCTACCGTCTCACAAACTCACTTCTCACTCCTGTGTTATGCAAAGTAAATATTAGCATGTATTAGTGCTGTTTATTGTCCATTTAGTCTTCTTGCCATGAACCTGCAAGTTGAAACATAAAAAAACAAGGCCCTATGTAAGAATATGGCAGATCTTTACAATGCAGCCATGTTTTACCTCCCCCCATGCACTGCAACCCTGCTTTCTCAGTACTTGTTGAAAAATACATCAACTGCACTATATAAATTAATAATAAATGTTGTGTGATATACCATGCACATCAATCTGCTAACATGCAGAACTAGAACTATATATATAAAATAAAAATAAGATACTGGACCAACATGCCTAGGCACAAACACGATTTATTAACACTGTTAAAAAGTTAATAAATCACGTTTGTGACTAGCCATGTTGGTCTGGCATTTTATTTTTATTTTATACATTTAGATTGTTTATTTGTACTGGACCTCATCCTGGTCCTGGATATTTTATTCGTTAGAGCTAGAACTATCTTCACAGTTGAACATGCCTACACATCCATTTCATGCAGGCCTCCCAACATCTTCTCTCCAACATCCAGTGCTGATGTCATCCACTATAAGTTGTTCTGCAGCATTATAAAAGTCATACTTGTGCTGCGGTGCATGAGTAAAGTACTGAGCAATGTAGTCTGTGTATTTAGATAGGTAGGGGGTTCTGTTCTCACTGCAGTCAACTGGTGTGTGTGTGTGTGTGTGTGTGTGTGTGTGTGTGTGTGTGTGTGTGTGTGTGTCTATCTAGCCAGAACAGCAGATGTGTATCCTGCAGTTACCACTCCAGTTCTATGGATTGACAGTATTTTGACATTTGCACATGCCTACACATCCATTTCATGCAGACCTCCCAATATTTTCTCTACAACATTCAGTGCTGATGTCATCCACTATAAGTTTTCCAGCAGCCTTGTAAAAGTTAGGTGTTTGCTGTGGCACTTGCATAAAAGTACTGAACTCTGTAGTCTGTGTACTTAGATAGGGGACTCTGTTCTCACTGCAGTCAACTGGTGTGTGTGTGTGTGTGTGTGTGTGTGTGTGTGTGTGTGTGTGTGTGTGTTTGTGCACTTGCTTGACATTAGAGATAGCATTTTATAGCAGCATATGGGACACTGCTATTACCATTTTCTACTCACCAGACACTGCTGATGACATCAGCAATATCTGATTTGTGGATGTGCACTATTCCGACAAGGGCAGGGTCAGAGACTGGCCTGGCAGCCAGGTAGAAGTCACCTCATCCTACATGATACAGATTACAGTGACATGGCTTTCAGTCTATCCACATACATCACGTCATGGTTTATAGGCCCTGTGTTTTCTTGGTGAGAAACCCATGTGGTCTCTCCAGCTGCTGCAGGTGTCTGGTGAGGTACAGTCTATTAGTGTTCTGATGAGGTCTGAATATTGTACTGTTATATAGTCCTCAGATTTGAATATGATGGTGTGACTTAAGATGTACACAATGTAGCCTTTCAATACCACTGTGGACACTTGGTAGGTGAAGCTCAGTTTGCTATCTATCTGTGTTACCAGGTCTTGCACCACTGAGTTTCATCACAGGGGGAGTGTTGTCAATGCTGTAATTAGCAGGGAATTCCACTTTGCAGAAGGACAAAATAAATACACATTTGTGCATTTATTTGTAGACTGTGTGACTTTGTCATCAATCATTTGTCTGTGTTAGCCCCTCCTGTAATATGTTATCATTATTGGTGGACTCAATGATTGCACCCAATATGCAAGAATCAGCAAACTTGGTAAGCCACAGAACATATACTTTAGCCTGAACTGTCAGGAAATAGATTCCAAACAGTGAAGGGTCAAGAATAGATCCCTGGGGTACGCCAATGGTGACAACTCTTCTGGTACAGGCTGATTCACCAACTTTCATGGTATGTATTCTGTCTGTGAGCCAATTGGTTACCCATCTAGTGATGTATGTGTTAATTCCAACCTGGAAGAGATTCTTAATGATACCTGAGTGGGAAATTGTGTCAAAACCCAAGGCCAGATCAAGATAGGCAGTATGCACTGTCTTACCTTCATACAGGCTTATCACACAGAATCAATGGTCTGTGACAACATCACAGATCACCTATAGCATGACTCAATGCATACACTTTCCTGAGATGGTTGAATACATACTACAACAAACCCTCCATACAGACTATATTCCCATAGCAGGGTGTACATCAACATGCATCCATCTGAGTTAGGGGGCAGCACCTGATGAATGCATGATCCTCATCTGTGATGTACACCAACATGTCATCATGGACCTTTTCTAAATGGACACTAGTAATATCCCGGCTGTGTGCAACAGACCTGTATGAGCTATTAATGCTACATAATGTCTGCTACGTCTGTTAGATGTCCTCAAATATGTCATCAAGGGCATGCATGATGATAACACTAGCATCATGTGGAACTTGACCAGAGTAAGGCATTTGACACTAATACACACTGAGGTATTCAATCATCACTGTCAGATGTGGCCATAAACACCTATATCACCAAGTGGGTAGACCACTTGATCACATGCATGATATCTAAATATGTTAAAATGTTTGAAGTGACCTATATCTCAGGTCCAGTGATCAGATACATATATCAAGTTTGTCTGCTAGGTCCTTTCCTGTCCATTATTTAAGTCACAGATGTCACAAATGACATACACATACTGTGTCCAAACAGCTGTCTGAATGACTATAGATTACAGGCAATCATTGACTCCAACTGTGATATTAATATAATACAGACAGTATCAACAAACACCAAAGATTGCTGCCGCAGTCATGATAATAGATGAGATGAAACAAAAACATGGGTGTGGGATTTGTTACATCATGAAAACAAACACACAACCCAAGGATAATGTAGACATCACACCCTAAAAGCAGATCAAGTGATATGTGACCTATGTCCTTGGGTAGATGATATGTGGAACATCCACCAGCATGTGGCCACAGTACTGACTACTCCTTTGTATATAACAAAACTGCTAAGTATGTGAAGGACATTCATTTCAAAGGACATAACACCTCCATAGTTCACAGCTTTCATAACAACAATAACTTGAGTACAATGTGCCCTTCTTCATGTACCTCCTTACACATCATCCAGTGATGTGTAACTGAAGTGTAAATTCTTTGCCACAGTGAGCTGTCACACATCATACTGGCCATGCCTAAGTATTCTTTCTGTTGCATAAACATTATTGTCTGATGGTGCAGAACCCCCATTAAGGTGTTACATCAGATACATGTGTGATACCTGTTCTGGTGATGCATACAGTACATACATAGCTGTTTGACAACACTGATGGCATGGGTTACATTCATGATAGTTTGGATTGTGCTCTCTCTCTCTCTCTCTCTCTATATATATATATATATATATATATATATATATATATATATATATATATGCCATGCACACCAGTTATCTAGCCTGTATTGATCATAATGTCACATACAGGCGTAGCATTGTCCCTCCTAACACCTCCAGGAGATGTTACAGTGTCAGGATGGTGTGCTTGATAATTTTATTTATTTATTTATTTTTATTTATTTATTTTACATTTGTTAAATGGGATAGTCTGACTGGGTACAAGTCCATTTTCAGCGGAGGCCCGGGGAAAAAAGCTCCACATTGCAAATAATTGACACTTAAGTATGTAGTTACATAGAAATCAACACATTTAAGAAATCACTGACAATTTATAGTCAAGGTTCCTTCTAATAGAAGCAAACATTGTGGGTTTGTGGTATTCCTATAGAGATAACATTATACATGTTTGAAGTGTGTAAGAGAGAAAGACATGTATTTTAAGGTTGAATGTAATGATGACAGTTAAGATAAAAGGTGGTTAGCTAAGAAGGAAAGTTTTTGTGAATACAATATAGAGGGGGAGAAGAGCGTAGGCTCAGAATTATCCTCATAGATTGCTGACATGTCATAATAGTTGTACAAGTGTGTTTGTGCAGAGCTATCTATGATCACTCAGAATCACATATGTTATGTCAGAGTCATGGGGTTACTGGTGGTGTTATTCTGATATTGTCCATGACTGTGCTTCTTTTACAGATGTCCATGAGCCTGTAACTGTGTCCCACTTGCTGGAGACCTCTGCTGAGATTACACTCATATTCAGGCAAATCAATTTGCATAGCTTCACAATATACACCCTACTCCAATTGTATATAACATCCCTCATAGATGTCCTCTCCATTGTTCATGTAAGGATGCCTCTCTCACAAAAACATCTTCTCCATTATGTCACCTTGTGTGAAAGTCACATGATACACATTTTCACTGTGCAGTCTGTACTGTACCATATTGATATGTGATTGGTGTTCCTGCTACAACTGTCTTCCATTGACATGCCTTCATCTGATGTACATTAAGATGTTTCACCTGTCCTCTTTCTCTGTGTTCATTCCTACAATTCATTTGTGTGTCCCTATTCAATACACACACTTCCCCTGACTGATTATTTTACATGGCAATCCATGTACCCTTACAGATCATTTACATAACTTTTGTACAGAATACCTGGTATGGGATTTCACAATTATCTGCACTATATACACTATCCTGTACTGTGTTTGGGACATATACATAACTATATGTTAAGCCCCGGTAATCCTTGTGGCATTCCACACAATTCTGCTAAATTACTTTGCTCTGAGGTAACCAAGTTTGCTACCTGTGTTGCTTTACACGCTTTCCTGGCTGGCAACAATGTTATCAGCCACAAAACCTCACCTGTTCATTCTTAAACATGGTGCACAGTATGAATGTGTAATTGCACTGCTGTTCACTGCAGAAACATGCAAAGTCCATGCAAGCTTTGCATGAAGCCTACACAGAATTTATTGAATCCCAGGGATACAGTTTCTTTTCTGTTTTTAAAATTCTCATACACAGTAAGAAAAAGCTCAGGTAACAACAGCAAGAAATGTTCTGCAGCCATTTCTTAAAACTCTTGTTTTGAACCAGCTTAGAGTATATTCAGACTTAAAAAGGACAGTATTGATAATGTAAGTTTTTCAGTTAATTATCAAAATTTTATTGTGGATTAAAATAATAGTAATATTAATAATAATACTGCCTCGGTTCTAACATATTTTTGGTTTACTTGTGCAGTACTTTACTATATCACTTACTTAATCTGTGACTGTGTAATCCTATATGAAAGTTTATTGACATTAAAATGCAGTAACACACAGACACACACACACACACACACACACACACACACACACACACACACACACACACACACACACACACACACACACACACACACACACCATACCTCTCAGTTTGGAAACATCAAAAATCTGGACAAATACCTCTCAGCCTGGAAACATCAAAAATCTGGACAAATGCCTCTCAGCCTGGAAACATCAAAAATCTGGACAAAAGTCCATGAAAAGTAGGTGCAACTGGCCAAAAATCTGATTTGCATATATAATTATGTAACCCCCACCCACTTCAGTGGAATTGTGAGATACCAACATTCAAAAGCTGTTTTATTTTTGAAGATTGTAAAATTACTGTTTTTAAAGTGTTTTGTAAGAATTTGGAGCTTTCTCCCTAGGCCTCCTCTGAAAATGGACATCTCCCCAGTTGGACTTTCCTGGTAATCAATTGTCACTAAATAAATATCCTTCAGAAAAAGCAAGCTAACAAAAAAAACTGTTATTTTTAACAACATTCTAAGTTTATAAGAAGAATATTTAAAATCTGTCCATGCTTATTTTTGGGTCTTTGCCCCCCCATATGCCTAACCACAATGTAGGGTCTAATTTAGTAGGACCAGTAAGGTAATGCCAAGCCAAAAAGTCTACCACTGTGTAAAACTCATCATGCCCCTCTCTTTCCCTGCTTCATATGTCTAATAGCCACTACAGCTTCTGCTCTGCCAACATCCATGGTATACTCATAGTGAAAGACTGAATTAATCTCCCCACTAGTCTACAAATCTGACTCCATGTCTCTCAGCCTTGTATGCACCTTTGCATAAAATTCTCTAAAGGCATCTCATCTCATTTTTATTACCAAGTAACCACCCTCTTCCCATCCTTCCATTCACTTTTACCACCCATATCTGCTTCCTCTTCTGATTTGACTTTAGTGTCAACAGCTTTGCCAAAAACACCTCATACCCCACCACTGGGATCAACATCAAACTGCATTTCTAACCTTATTTATAGATTCATACTTAGTATGCACGTGTTCTGGGAGACCACCGAGAGCCAAGCCCAATTTACCAACTTCCTCAGCGTACTGGCTGATTAATTGACCTACTTAAGATCACAGTGTCATTGGGAATGATATTACAATTACTGCAGTGATAATAAACGCCATGAAAGACTTGGGGGGGGTGTTGGGGAGTAGGAAAAATTACATAAGCTTGAACTCTCAAGGCATGACCATAATCCCCAACTTTTTTTAGGAATCTCACAGGGTCTCACTGCTTAGAGCCAAGCTGTAGAATCAGTCAGGGCAGAGGTCATTACCTTAAATTTTGCTTAATGGCTGCTGTTACAAGTATAAGCCAACACAGATGTTATAAGTCAAATAAGAAAATACCAGTTTAACTCACCTGTATTACAATATTACATGTCTAAATCATCCTGCAATTTCTGATTTTAATGTTAGAGGTTTAAGAAAATAATTATAATCAATATGACAACCGCTATCAAGTAGTCGTACAGCTAAGGACTCTACTTGATTTGGTTGTATCTGCACAGCTTTTGTCCCATTACATTGCACTTTCTTTCTGAATAACAATAATGTCACCACTCTACAGCAGTTAAATTGTTGTCTTCCACTATTTGTCTATTAAGACGAATGTCATGGTGCCACACAGAAGCATGAGAGGAAGCGGGTAAACAATTCTTAAACAGTAAATCTAAGATTGTCTTTTTTGAACACACACAAATGAAATTAACATTCTTTTCAGTACACCTGCATTTCATATGTTATATTGTTCATATTTAGTGGACACAAACAAAAATTAACATTATTTTAAATATACCAGTGGCTTTTCAAACACTGTTCTCTCTGTTAACATTTGGCTCCATGTCACAGTACTGGCAGTTATGTAGTGCTGCCAGTTACTGTGATGCAGATAAAGGAAATCCTTTACCTTTGTACAACATTCTAATTAAAAGTGAGTCGAAGGAAAAGAAAGGCTTGTGTGAAAAGTGAAATTAGGCAGTGGGACCTTCGCTTCATAAAGTTGTCAGGTAGCAGTCTGTGTTTTAAACATAAAATAAAATAAACCGGGACCATGACACTTGATGTAACAAATTATTTTATTAAGCTTGCTAAGTAGTCAGTATTTGTAACTGTTGCTGAAGAGTGATGCTGTATAGTGGTTGAAAAATATCTCCCTTAAAGATTCAATTATGTAAGAATACATGGTAAATGTTTATTGACTGCAAATTGCAATCATCACGTGAAAACTATTTCGGACTGACATTACGCTGAATAGGTTACTGTGTACTGAATGTTTGTTTAATAGTACTGTTTATTACCTGCCAAGAGCCATTGCTCCACTGCTATTTCTTCCCAAAATTCACTTATCCATCCAGTCTCTTCAAGTACAAGTAGTCCTCCTTCCCATCATCTTCATGATGCTGCTGCCATAAACAACTTTTTTTAAACCTCTTTGATTTTCTGACAGGCAGTCAGGCACTGTCTCATGCAGCTGATGTCATCATGCAACCCCTGCACACTGATGACATCATTGATAACTAAAACTGTAAATTAAAAATAAAAACAGAATTGGGATATGAAGGGGCCACTCAGGAATTTGTGGCACCCCATTATTTTACTCTCAAAACTGGGAAATTACAAGGAATTTGGTGCGGTTTAGAGGTATGGTTGAGCTGCTTGTCTCTATGGAAACATTCCCAAATTCCACTGCTACATGGTATACCACAATAGCTGTACCAGTAACTAGAGAGTAACCAGAGAGCTGTAGTTTTTCCTTATTGTGATAGCTGTGTTCCTACACATCTGGTAGTAGTATCTATAATATTATTTATAATTTGAACAACTGTTTATTTACATCATATGGTATTATCATGATAATATACAGCTGTTATTTTATACATGTATCTTATCTGTGGAAAAAATTACCTGGGATGCCCCAGTAAGAAGGCTTGAGGCACAGTGGAATTTTCCTAGTAAACAAAATCTAAGTATTTTCTTTCTCCCACTCTACTTCTAAACTACTTGAAGATGATATTTTTTAATCAATTAAAGAAACACTTAAACAGTTTTGGCCTTGTCTGTTGAGAAGTGCAGATGTTGAACACAAACCTCCCACCCATACCAAATTACTCATTTTTTACGGAGTTTTGTGGTCCAAATGAAGGGGTGCCACAATTCCCGAGTGGCACCCATTCATTTCCGATTTTTTTCTTTCTTTTTTTAATTTTCATGCTTTGTGAGCTGACGTCATCATGTGTGCAATGATGTCAGCTCCATCAGGGCTACCAGCCTGTCAGAATTGACCTCAAGGAGCTTGCATTTCCGGCTGGGGCTCAAAGGCTGGCTTGGCTTGCTCTGTGAGCAGGAACGGCACTCTGGAGACCTTATCTGAATGGAACTGAAATTATTTATAAATGCTGCGAGCAGGAATGGACTTTTCTGATGTTCGGGGGAACGGACATGTGTGTGTGTGTGTGTGTGTGTGTGTGTGTGTGTGTGTGTGTGTGTGTGTGTGTGTGTGTGTGTGTGTGTGTGTGTGTGTGTGTGTGTGTGTGTGTGTGTGTCAACAAGTGTGCATGCATGTGTGTAGTCTGTAGTCTACCATTAAGCCCACATACATATAAGCCTGAGTCCAGGCTATCTTCGACAGAGTACTGATCACAAAATGAAATCAGAAATCTACAGCTGTGTTTGATGAAAAACAGGAGATTACTAAATTATTTACTTTTTCAAGTCAGTGTTACCACCTGATTGTAATTTATGATTAGAAGGTCAGTAACAGCATGAAACAAATAGTAACTCCATAGCTAAATGTGTTGCAAATATGTGCTTTAAATCTACTTAACATGGCACTCGTAGTCTAAATATACATTTATATATGATGTGTCTGTAAAAACAGCATTATAGTCAATCTTAAAGTATTATTTATTTAATGTGTTTAGTTAAGTGGGATAGTGTGAGAGGGAAAAAAACTGTTTTCAGCAGATTCTGGGAGAAAAAGTTCTATGTGAACATATGTCAACACAGTACAGTATACAGAGAGAATTATATACACAGATACAATGATAGAGATACTGGCAGTTAGTAAACATATTACAATAAACAGAGAAAAGTGAATAATTACATTCATGGAATATAACAGTAGAGGCATATTGAGAGTTACAACGTACTATAAATTTGATATATTGCCCATTCCAAATATGTCAGCATCAGTGATCGATATCAAACTGATTTAATCTTCTTTTAAATTAAAGTAGATGCCAAATTTAGTAACATAAAAATAGTGGGTATGTTCCTGTGGAAATCTAGTGGTAATGGAAGCAGTATGGCATGTGATTCTTTGTCATGAGTCAGTCATTTGTAGAGTCATGGTGTCAAGACCTATCAGTGTGAACCTCTTTACCTGGTTACATTTGACAGCCTGAAATATTCACTTGCCGACAGATATACTAACAGTGAGGGAGGATATAGGAATAAAAAAAAAAAAGAAAAGGAAAGAAAAAGTACATCAACCCCCAAGATATATAGGCAGGAACTCTGGAGTGCATAACTGCCAGGTGTTTAGGGAGTAAGCCTAACAAATATGGGGCTTTGGTGGTACAGGCCCATCTGAGCACAATATTAGATACACTGCCAGGTAACAAATAACAGCTTCTAGAGACATGCAGTATCGGGAAAGGTAGGAGACAGGATAATGGGTGCAGCAAGTTTGAATATTAAGAAAGACCTTATGGCTACTGAACATATTAATGTTTGTGGGGAATGGATAGGAAACAGCTGTGGATTGAAGTACAGGAAGGATGGAAGAAGCACAGATGTGGGAAATAAAAGATGCACTGATGAAAACAGTGGTGATGTTCTGGTAATGAAGAACTTAACAGGGCAGGTGTGGTGTTTCATTTGTTTTTTATTAGAAGTTAAAGAAAAATAGTTGATAGAGGGCCTATATATAAAGTACCTGATGCAGGTGGTGAAATGGTCTAGAACTGAGAGCAGAAATCAGATTCTGTTGTGACCCAACTGGGATACCAGCTGTGGTGTTACTAAGTGAAATATAAGTACTTAACTGATTTAATTTAAAAGTGCTTTTATAAAAAAAAACAGACTAATGTTTTATTTCTCAAAAGGATACAGTAGTAGAATACAGGATTAAATTAAGCACAAACTACTGGTGAAGGACACAATAAATGGAGAATGATGCAACACTGAACAATGCATTTAAGTATCAGCTATATCACCTTGTAGCCTGGTGAGAAAAAGATGAAGTCCTCAGTCATGAAGTGTAATAGAGAAATAGCTGTATTAGAGCTTTATCAAATGAAAAAATATATAAATAATTGTTTAAATGACAATGGAAGCTGCATTGTACTTGCCTTTTCAGTAAAGTGTAATACGGGAAAGCAACTGTGGAAAATCATATATAATAATTTACCCCACTGTATAAATGTAATACAGTTTAAAATGAAGTAAATCTTGCACCACAAAGTATGGACCATTATAAAGTCTGCTGTTTGAAACTGGATCAAATGGCAGTACAGACGGAAGCCAATAAAGTATGCAGGCCTTGGGAGGAATTACTTAAACTGCAGAAGCTACCACAGAAACAACATTCATTGCTGGCACCCAGGGAAGCAAAAAGCAGAAGCAAGTATGCAAGAAAACAGGCCCTGGGTATGAAGAGTGGGTCTTCCCTCAGATGAAATAAAAAACAAAATCACATGTATAAAGAGTTTCCACTAGCAGAGAAAAAGGTGGGTGGGGCCAAGGTGGGTTCCAATGGCTGCTATTTGTAGCAAGTAGCTCCAAATGAAGCAGTAGCTACTGCTGACTAAAATGATGGCAGGGCAGAGAAAAGGAGATGAGCACACAAGTAAACACAGGCTGACAGGCTAAGAACTCTAAAAGCATACCTCTTATCTTCGTTGCTTAACAGTTCTGGGCAAATCCAAAAATAATAGAGGAGGAGACAAAATATCAATAACAGGGAAAGTTTTTAAATATTGCTGTAATTTACCTAAATTGTTAACAGAACGTCAGGTTTTGCATCAACATGCATTATCTGAACAATACGAAGTGTTGTACTCTAATGTGTGTCATTACTGACTGACTATAACCCTCAGTGATTTATCAGAAAAATCAAGTTTATGAGGGACTTACCAAAAATATGAGGCAAAATCAGGAATGGTCTGTATAATCAATGACAATTGAGTGGTATGCCTGAAAGTGAGGAATAATACAACAGAATACTGTAAAGAGTTCATGTTGGGGGTAGGTAGGGGAAAAACAAGACACAGCCCCACAGCCCTATGACAAAGGAAAGTAGAAAGACTTACTACAGAGTGCATGATGAGAAGAGATAGGTGGAATACAGGGCCAAAGGTAATCTTTATCCACCACTGGCCAGATGCATTTTCATTGGATGTGGTGTGGGTTTCAATGCTGTTTCAATGAATGTGAGTTTCAAGGGCAGAGAAGTTTTAATGCCAAGTCAATCTTCATTGTGAGACAATATTGCTTTGTTTAGCAGATGTCTGTTAGTATTTGTGCATTGTTGTGCTGCAAAATGTAAAAAGAAAATCCAAATAATCATTGTAGAAGTAAAGCTGTATGCACACATTAGTGTTTATGGCAAATGGGGCGAAATTGCCAGGTAATGGGACATTTGAATGGCTGCAGGGGGACTCTGGTGCCATATTTTGGTTGTCTGTTCTTCAATTTGCGTTTGAAAGTTATATCCCACAATTCCATTGGAGAGGGTGGGGTTACGAAATTATGTACGCAAATTATATGTTAATCAGCACACAGATTTGTACCTATTTTTCATGGGCCTTGTCCAGATTTTTGATGTTTCCTGGTTGAGCAGTATGGTTGAACATAGCATGGCATTGCATTCAATTCCACTAATAATAGTTTACTGGAGACAGAACTACTTAAATTTAATATCTTTGAAATGTCTCTAAAATGGATCTTCAGATGTTTACAAAACAAACCTTCAGAGTCATGTTTGTTGCACTTTATCACCTCCAGCAACAAGCTAAACAGAGTTCTCCAAGGCTGTGTACTGGGTCATACTTCTCCAGCTCTTTACAAAGGCCTTAACTTTGAACACTCATTTATGTGCAAATGACCTGATCCTAATAATATAAGACCACTCTATATTCTTAGGAAAGACCTGTTCATTGCATGCAAGTGAATTTAAAATCAGTGACTACCAGTAAAAGTTTGAAAAGACTATTCATTTGCTGTTTGGAGCCTGTAGCAGACACAGTTTAGCCCAACCAAACTGAATAAACATCTTCCTTACATCTGGCAAGATATTAGGACAATCATCTTGTTTAATTATATAGGGCTTACCTACTTCCAACACATGAGTAAAGGCTATAGCAAGTTTACTTCTCAGCTTCAGTTTGTCTATAGTGTCCCCAAATCTACAAACTCACAAACTGAGTCTAGCTGTTGCATAAGGCTTTTTGTGCCAATTCTCATCCATGTCTCTTGCATAATGGCTGTGGACTCTTCAAAAGAAAGTATGCGTGTTTTTCTTACCATACCAGTAACTGAATATGATGTAACCTCAACTACAGTCTTGAAATGAGTTCTAATAAGAGATTGCTTTACACATCCTTAATAAATGCATCCATAAACTGGATCCAGTATCAGTCTCTAGCTGCTTCTTTCTCTTTTCATGTGCAGGTAAGATGTCTAAGATCTTCTTTCATCTCCTGTCTCACATTTGTCATTCATTCCTAGAATTTGCTCTATGGCAGCAAAGGATTCATTTATTGGACATACTCTAAGGGATATCATTCCACATTATATTTACTCCTTGGGCAATTTCTCTGTATTTGCTACCTTAAAAGGGTATGTTAGAGCAAACCCCCACCAGCAATGACATTCTATTATTAACTAAAAAACCTTAATGCATGCATATTCTATTATTGTCTTAATCTGCTGGGTGGCAAAATCCAAGTGGACTCCTTTTCAGCTATAATACAGATCCCCAACCATGCCCCAAGATTTTCACTACACCTTTTTAAACATACTGGAAAATATTAAGATAGAACCAAACACCCTAATACTGGGTGATTTTAACTACCCTGCCATTAACTGGGAAAATTACTCGTGTACCGACACCTTTGCGCAACGGTTCTTGGAATTCATAAATTCCAATGCCCTGGATCAACTAATCCATAGTCCCACCAGGGGCTCCAATATCCTAGACCTGGTCATTACCAACATGGGAAATCGATGCTCCACACCTATGGTCACCCCCTTGTTAGTCAGGTCTGACCATAAGCTAATCACCCTTAACATCCACATCCCACCCCCACCCCCCTCAGTAAGGAAACGTTCATAAAAAACTTCTCCAAAGCCAACTTCATGCTACTCAAGTCAGAAGTGACAAACGTCATGACACCCATGCAGACAGGAACTGAAAGTTCAACTGCTGAATCCTACACTAAGGCACTGTACGAGCACATCCACTCATGCGTGGATTGTGCCATCCCAAACAGAACCAAGATGCTCTCATCCAAAAAAAAGGAAGCCAATCTTGTGGTCCCCTGCCATGAACAAACTTTACAACAAAAGGAAGAAACTGTTGCAGAAAAGAGGAAAATCCCAGGATGCAAAAAACTCCCTTACCAGCCTCAGTAAGAAACTGAGATCACTCATAAAATCATCCAAAGCTAGTTATGAAAATAAAATTGCCAAAGATTCCAAAGACAACCACAAGGCATTCTATAACTATGTCAAGAATCTAAATGGCAATGCTCAGATCTGCTCTGAGTTAAAACAGAATGGCATTAAATATACTGATTCCAAGGATATTGCCGATATCCTGGCAGATTGATTCAGTGCCAACTTCACCCCCTCTCACCCCCTAAACGGCCCATCTCAATACTGGAAGATTGCCAAATTCCGGTAATAACAGTCACATAGCTAAGAATACAGCATCCATGGGACCAGATGACATCCCGGGCTGTGTACTACATGAACTACAATATGAACTGGCACCTCACTTAAGTGTCATGTTTAATCATAGCCTCACCTCAGGTTTCATGCCCACTGAGTGGTGCAGAGCTACAATTATCCCACTCCACAAGGGGGGATCCACCTTGGATCCTGGAAACCACCGTCCCATCAGTCTGACGAGCCTTATCTGCTAGGCCATGGAGCGTATTATCATGGAACTTATAAACAAAGACATTGGCAATCTTCAAACACTGGACCCCACCCAGTTTGGGTTCGTGAAGGGCCGATCTTGTCTCCTGAACCTGATTGACTTCTTCGAATCAGTCTCCAGAGCCATGGACAAGGGTAAGGTGGTTCACACAGCCTATCTAGACCTTGCCAAGGCCTTTGACACCATCCCCCAGTCTGGAATCATAGATAAACTTACTAAGCTGGGCATTAATCCCTACATCACCCAATGGGTTGCTAAATGGCTTACTGATAGAACCCACACTGTAAAAGTAGCTGACTCCAAATCCAGCTCCAGACAAGTGACAAGTAGAGTACCTCGGATTTCAGTCCTGGGACCTCTCTTGTTTGGCATCTACTTCTCTGAAGTACAGGCCAACACTAAAGGACTCTGGCTAACAAAGTTCACAGATGACTGCAAACTGGGAGCCATTATTGAATCCCCAAATGATGTGGATACTCTACAAAAGGGCTTTACAGAAACAGATGCTTGGTGCCAGAGCCATGGGCTCAAGCTCAATGCCAAGAAATGTATAGTTATCCCCTTTGGGAAAAAACATGTACCCGTGAATTACCATATAGGTGGCAGTACACTAAACACCAAAAGTGTGATAAGAGACTTAGGGACACAGGTGGACAGTGGTCTCACCTTTGATAGCCACATCGCCACAACAGTCAGGAAATCCTTCTATGTGGCACACCTCATCACTAAGGGCTTTTCATCCAGAAAAAAGGAGGTCATTGACCCATTGTACTTATCCCTCATTAGACCCATTATAGACTACAATGCCCCATTTGGTATGTACCTGTCAAGACATCTGCAACAACTGGAAAGGCCGTAGAAATACCTCACTAAAAGAATCACAGGCATAAAGCAGATGCCCTACGCTGACCGCCTTAAAAACTCCAACTATACTCTGTCGCATATCGTCTACTCAGAGGCGATCTCTGCTTAACATACAAGGCCATGTCAAACCCAGAGCTGTTGGACATGCTACACTTAAAGAAATCCCAATCCCTCAGAGCCACACGCTCCAGGGATCTAAACCTTGTCATCACAATAAACAAAGCATGCTGGAGGGATAGGTTCCTGACCCAGAGACTCACCAGACTCTGGAATAGATTGCCCATACATATCAAGCAGAGTGCCACTTTGGCCCTCTTCAAAAGGAACCTTGACGATTGAATGGGAGACAGGAAATTCACCCCGGGGATCACGTCAGTCGCCCTGCTAGACAGGGATCCAGGGAAGTAAACAGTGTGGGAAGAAATAGCCAGGGAATTGTTATGGCTAGGCTTGTATAGGCCCTAGGGCTGATAGCCTAGTACCAACCTATGAACCTATGAACCTATAATCTGGTCTAAAGGGAATGCAAGGACCCCAAATTAAAATGTTAGCTGTTCATAAGCAGTAATTTCTAAAACAAAAATGATTATTTGTAATGGCATTATGGAATACAAATCATTCTTTAACTTAGTTTCACTTAATTCAAATATTAAGACACATTGTCAATAACAATTCAAATCTGAAGCTAGCAAATATTTCAGCTTGGGTTGTTTAATATACTATGAGAACAAGCCACTCTTTAAAGTTTAGTTTAAACATTTGTCATTGCAAGTCAAGAGAATGATTTCTCTAATGCACATCAGGCATCATATTATGGCTTCCTTATTAACAAAACAGGTACATTTTGTCTATGAGAAAACAATGGCTGGGATTCAGAAATGATATTGCTTGTCAGTGCTATGTGAGCAATGACACAATGTCCAATAGCACAATGGAGATATAATGCGATTCAGAGTCATGATAAACCTGCATGGAGCAGTAGCTCATTAGTGGCTCAATATATTATCTCTGAACTGTACTCTGTGCAGCAACATGTAATCTGTGTTCCCCCTACCAGCTTGTGCAACACAGTTACACACACACACACACACACACACACACACACACACACACACACACACACACACACACACACACACACACACACACACATACACACACACGCACACACACATACAGAGATGCAGACAAACACACACATATGCACACATTCACACTGACAATGCTGCTTTGAAGTGCTTTCTTCTTACAAAGCTAATGGTCCTGTTCCTGTTATAAAATGGAATGAGTGTACACCATTATAAGATGACAAACTTTTTTTTCACTTTGTTGCCTAAATAACATGGTTGAGCTATTTTTTTGAGTCAGTCTTCTGTATTAATCTGATCCAGCTGTAAAGATCTGGGAAAAAGCACATGGCTAATTAGCACTAGCCATGCCCATGGACTATCACATCTAAATGCAACCTTTGCCAGCAAGGCTGATCATACCTCTCAACCTTTAAGTACAAGAAATCTGGACAAAGCTAAAATTAATGGGGGGGGGGGGCACAGTCCTAAAAATAGGGTTAGATTTTAATTACTGTTCTTAGAAACTTAGAAAGTTGCTAGAATAACAGATTTTTGTATTAGCATGTATTTTATGAAGTCTATAAAGTCTAATACTAAAAAGTCTGTCATTGCTTATTGATTTTAACCCTCAGTGATTTGCCAGAAAACCATAAATTTTATGAGGAACCATCAAAAAATATGAGACAAAAAATCTGGACATTTTGTGAAAATCTGGAGACTGGTATAACACTATGGACTGGATACTTCTTACCAGTGTGACACTTCAGCACTGACCAACTCTCTCTAGCACAATGCACTGAGCAATCCTGCTACAAACAGGACTGAGCAGTGTGCTTTGTATTTCTGAATCTCAGGGAATATGTTTTAAACTTCACATGAACATTAGGGATGCTGACCAGTATTTCTAAGTGGGATATCAGGAAGTCCTAAATTACAATGTCTCCTACTGGGAAGACATTGTTACCATGGCTAAATTGTGTCTAATTGAGTCTCTAAATCAGCTTTGTGCAGATTGGGAATATCGCAATTCCCTAAGTGTAGTGGACAAGGTTAGCATTTTTGCTAACAGAAGACAAGATAACAAGCTAATCTAATGCTGTATATCATCTTCTAGCTTAGGCAGTGATGATTATATACCCTATTATGCATTCTATTTAGTTGCTTGTACTACTATCTATTTGTTTACTTGCATTGTTTAAACTATTGCGTAGATTTTATACTGGGCCACATGACGTTTTGCTTGTCTATATGTTGGGTCACCCACTTATCAGATAAATAAAATACAAATATTTATATATAGGAAAATATCACCAGGGCCTGCCACTGAGATGCTTGCCTCTCACCACTCAGCCTAGTCACCAGTGTTCCCTAGATACTCAGAATATGTCCAGGACAGGAAATCTCTAAACTGATAATTATGTTACTTATAATCAAGGAGTCCAGGAAATTAAAATACTCCTGGTGTAAGTCAGTGAAGGTCTGTAACCAAAGAATGTGCTATATTTCACTGATGTAATCTTACAGGGAGACAGACTGCAGTGTGAAGAAAAAAATAGCGAAATAAAATTATATTAGCATGGCATCTCCAATCAAGACATCTTTTTAGTATAATACTTACCACAGACAGTTATATGAAGAAGCATTAGTTCTGTACAGTAAACCAAGGTATGATGAAAAACAGTTTTTAGTTTATGGCTGCAGCTGCCCTTTAATGAATGGTGAGTTGGAAACATTAGTACTGCATACAGAATCAGTATATTAATAAAATGCAAGAATTCTTCAGTTTCTGGCCATAGTAGTTGTTCCACTGAAGGGCTGAGATAATGTCATGCTGAAGAGGTGGAAAGTAGGCACACATTAACGATCATTATACAATGACTGGTCATTAACATTCAAAAACGAGAACACTAAATAGTTAGCCCAACCAGCGGGCCTGTTGTAAATTGAGCGTATACCAATGGAAAAATGTTTGGTCACCTGGAGTTTTTTCCATTACTGTATACTATAACTTTTTAAGTTTTCTTTACCCCAAAAAAATAATAATAATAAAATTAGAAATCTGGACAGTCCGGAGGTGTGAGAGAGGCAGCACGGAGAAAATACTAAGAAAATCAGGTATGTTATTCAAAACTAAAGAAACGTACCTGCTTTTCCTTGTACTTTCTCCGTCCTGTCTGTCTCGTACCTTTAAAGTGTCTGAATTTAAACCTCACTTAAAAAAAAAGGGAGCAACGGAGATCTTCCTTTCTCCATTGCTCCCTTTCCAAAGCACTGACATGCTGCATAAGCATGGGAACGTAAGTCAAATATGCATGCGCAGTACATCAAAAAAAGCAGCAGGATATCCACCAAAAGCAGTAGAACACCATGGAGCCATCATGTAAAGACATTATTTAAAAAAAAAAAGTAAGCATTTTTTTCTTAAATAATGTTATTGCATAATCGCAATAACCAACTTTGTGGTGTGATATATTGAAGATTTACCTATGGTTGGCTTTGTTTAATCACTCGGCCTTTGCCCTCATTATTAAACTACACCAACTATGGGTAAATCTTCAGTATACCACACCCACCTCATTGGTTATTGCTATATTCTACCATCCTAATAAATAAGGTTCAGTAAATCAAACTGATTGCTTTAATTTATCAGTATTTACAGTAATTCTAGTAGACTGTATTTGTTAAGGAACTTAATTTATTGTTTTTGCTTCTGACTTCATAGTTCTAGTGTTACTCATCAGAATGAACTTTGTTGTAATGGAAGCAATAACATCTGAAATTCCAAAACAGAATTCCACAAATACATTGGTTCTATGATGCAGAAGGATAGTGCCTATACTGTGATGTAGTTGATAGGGTTTGATTAGCAGCTTCAGTGCTGGAGGGACCAGCAAGGATGGTAGAGGAATGGCAAGGTTGTACCTGTTTACATCTTCCAGGGGAAAGTGTCGGGTGCAAGGGCAGAGGAGCATTTTGCTGACTCTAATTCCCAGTGGACAGCAGGAACATAATGGTATGTTTGCTTACAAGATAGAGGGGGCTGCTGTGGTTTAAACCACTTGCAGAGGTGGGCACAGCTCTGCAGATTCAACCCTTGAATATGAGTTAGCACATGCAGGGAAAGTTTGGGATTAAAAATAATATATCCCATGATGGCTGTCTGGATGACTGCTGCCTCCTGATCACATGGTGACATCTGGATAATCATCAAGCAACAGAATAAAACAAAGTAAAAAAAATAGAATTCACCAAACTCAACTAAAACAAATTAGAAATCATTTTTGGATGTAAGAAGCCCTAACTGCAGCCCCTGTGTGAGATGCGCCCCCAAACCTTGCATGTAGTTATTCCGTCCCTGATTTAGTATCATTTTAGAGAAAGAAGAATACCACATAGCTTTCAAGCTGAATGTTTGCACATCCTCTGAGGTAGAACAAATGAGCAGTCTACCGAGAAACTATACTATCCTGTTCATTGTCAAAGTCAAGTCAAAGAAAACTTTATTGTCATTTAGAACTATATCACAGTGTAGCTGAACGAAATGGCGATGCTTCGTTCCCAGTGCAAAACCATACTTACAGAAAAGAAAAAGAATAAAAATAACATAATAAAAATAAAAGTAAAAGTAGAATAAAATAATAACATAATGACCAGAAATACTTTACATATAAATAGAAATGAGTAACAACATGTACATGACATTACTATAACATAACTACTAAGCAGCATTTGGCTATTGCATGAATATTACACGGTGTGATTTATATTGCACCTCAAAGAGTACTACAGTAAGGTGTGAGCCAATGTTAAATACACACATCAGATAGTTACTGCACATGAAAAATCTTAATAATTATAGTGCAACAAAGCCTGGATATGTAAGGATCTGTACAGTCAGATATATAGCATAACTTGTGGTAGGAGGGGAAGAATGCATTGACAGTCTCCTAGCTCGTTTTTCACAAGAATTCAGTAGTCTGATGGAGAGAGGAAACAAACTGTTGTTAAGTCTAGAAGTCCTACAGTGAATACTTCTGTATCTCCTACCTGAGGTGAGGTAGGAGAACATACTATTTGCAGAATGCGAAGGATCATTGGATAACTTCCTGGCTGCACTGATTCAGCGTGATTCATGTAGGTCTTCCAGATGTGCAAGAGAGGAACCAATGATTTTCTCTCCTGCCCTTACAACTCTTGCCTATGATCAGAGGTGTTGCAGCCCCAACACCAGACAGTGATGTTATTGGTAAGGACGCTTTCAATGGTCTTCGATAGTTTTGTCTTCCTCAGTTTCCTTAGGAAGTGCAAGCATTGCTGATCTTTTTTGACCATGTAAGATACATGGACTGACCAGGACAGGTCCTCAGTGATATGTATCCCAGAAACTTTGTACTTTTGACCCTTTCCACTGTCATCCGTTTCATCTCTAGAGGTTGGTGTGGTTCTTGAGACCTTCTGAAAGCCACAATCAGTTCCTTAGTCTTGCTGGCATTCAGTGCTAAGTTGTTGTTGTCACACCAGCCCAACAGATGTTCGATTTTGCTCCTGTAGGCCGTCTCCTATCTATCTCTGACCAGACCTATGACCATAGTGTCATCTGCAAATTTGGTGATTTTATTGGACTTGTGTCTGGCCATGCAGTCATGTGTCAGCAAGGTGAATAAGAGAGGGCTTAAGACAAACCACTGTGGTACTCCTGTATTCAGGGTTATGCTTTCGGAACTGTTGTCGCCCACACAAACCCTTTGAGGCCTTTCCATGAGGAAGCTTACAATTCAATTACTTAAGTGGAAGTTGATGCCCAACTGTAATAGTTTCAATATCATATTCTAAGGAATGAGAGCACTGGAGGCAGAACTGAAGTCTATGAATAGTAGTCTTGTGTATCAGTTCTTGCCTTCCAAGAGGGTCAACGTTTCATGGACTGCTAGGGATATGGCATCTGCTGTACTATGGTTCATCCTGTTTGCAAACTGCTATGTGTCCAGGGTTGCTGGTAAGCTTGAGTTTATGTGATCTTTAACCAGCCTCTCAAAGCATTTCATCACTGTCGAGGTTAAAGACACTGGTCAGTAGTCATTTAGAGTTGTTGGTTGTGGTTTCTTGGGTAAGGGCATGATGGTCATCTTATTGAAGCATTTTGGTACACTGGCTAGTTGTAGAGAAGTATTGAAAATGTTCATGAGTACTGGTGCCAGATCTTTCACACATTCCTGTAGTACCCTACCCATGATGTTATCTGGGCCAGCTGCTTTCCTCGGGCTGACCTGTTTCAAGGTTCTAATGACATTAGTTGTGTTCAGCCTCAGCACTACTTCATCCTTGTCAACAGGTAGTTTATTTGCCACCATTTTGTTACTTGCATCAAACCTGCTGAAGAATACGTTCAGTTGGTTCAAAAATTCAGTGCTGTCATTGTGTGAGGCTGATGCAGGTTTGTAGTCAGTGATGTTTTCTATGCCTTTCCATAGTCGTCTGGAATCCTTCTGGTCAAAGGTAGCCTTGGATCTTCCTTCCATGGGTTCTCTTCACATCCTTAATACCTTTGTTCAGTTTGGCGCTGACGATCCGTAGAGCATCCATGTCATTTGTTCTGAATGCTGTATTCCTAGCTTTTACAAGCTTGTACACCACACTGGTTAGCCATGGCTTTTGTTTTGCCCATAAGGTGATGCACTTGGTGGTTGTTACATCACCCACACATTTTGAGATGTAGTCCATGACTGACTCTGTGTATGTATCCAACTCAATGCGGTTGTGTATCATGGCTGCCTCTCTTTACATTAACCAGTCCGTGCACTCAAAGCAGTCTTGCAGAGCTGAGATTGCTCCTTCAGGCCATAACCTTATTTGTTTTCTAGTTAATTTGCTGGTTTTCAGTACTGATTTATATGCAGGAACCAGCATGATGGCTAGGTGGTCAGAGTTGCCTAGATGTGGATAAGGTGCTGCTTTATATGCTTGCTTAATGGTGGTATATACCTTATCCAGTGTATTTATCCCTCTCGTGGCAAAGTCCACATGTTGGTGGCAATGGGGTAATACTGTGTTTAAGTTGGCCTGATTAAAGTCCTTGCAATTACTATTGCAAACTCTGGGTTGCTGTTTTAAACATCACTTATAGACTGATAGAGAGTATACAGTGCTTCATTGGTGCTTGCATTGGGTGGAATGTAGACTGCCGTAATACATACTCCATTGAACTCTCTAGGCAAGTAGAAGGGTCTACATTTTAAGGACAGAAATACAATGTTCTCTGAGCAGAAAGGGTTAACCACTTCGCAGTTACTACACCAGCTGTTATTTACATACATACACACTCTCCCTCCTCGAGACTTGGCACAGAGTGATTGAATTTTGTCTGCTCTGAATAATGTCATGCCCTCTACATTTACTATGGTTTCACTGATATTAGGATTAAGCCATGTTTCAGTAAACACAAATAGATTGCTGTTTCTCACCTAGTTTTGTGAAGAGAGTTCCAGTCTAAAGTAATCCAGCTTGCTTTCAAGTGAGCATTGAAAGTTGCTGTGAACTTATATATATCTATATCTATGTATGCATGTATGTGTGTGTGTATATATATATATATATATATATATATATATATATATATATAAATATAATATATCAAATCTATATTTATATTCCTCTATGTATATATATATATATATATATATATATATATACATACATACACAGTATAGATAGATAGTATATATATATATATATATATATATATATATATATATATATATATATATATATACATATATATGTGTGTGTGTGTGTGTGTGTGTGTGTGTGTGTGTGTGTATCTACATCTATATCTAATGTATATCTATCTATATATATAAATATATGTTCTAACAGTGTTAAGCAGAACCTGAGTATAACTGTTTTAGCTCTGTTTTTGTTATTCCTTACAATAACTCCTGCTTTCTATCATTGTCTCTGAACATGTCGATTCTCTCTGTTTCCATAATACCATATAACTGTATGCATTTGTGTTCACTGACGATGATATTAGTCACCTTGCTTTTCTGAGGTTGCTTATGATTCCAGGATTTTTCTGAATTGTCTGTTTTGATGACTAAAATTCCAACTAATGCTTTGTTATGGTTACTCATATGCTCCTGATGATCTGTTTTCAGTTGCTGCTGCATACAGTAATTCCTGCCATCTGTTTTTTTTTCTTACATTATTCCTTACAAGAGACTACTTGCAATGCCCTCATTTGCATTTTGTGGTTTTCCTGCAGTGATTCTAGTTACCTTTGTTGTTGATGTCTTTCGGCTTTTCCTGGTTAGGGGTCTCCACAGCAGAACTAGCAGTCCGCTAGTGATTGGCAGTAGATTTTCACGAACATAGAGGTGCCAGCTCAGTGTCCAACCTTCAACGAAGGCATGCCCATTTACGTATGTCTTTCGAACGCCCACCCAACCATGGGGAGGACATGCAGACTCCACACAGAAGGCACTCCCCGCACTCCAGCCGAGAATCGAAGGGGAGAACCTCTTGCTGTGAGGCAACAGTGCTACCGCTGCACCACCGCGGTTATCTATTCTAGTTACCTTTGTAGTAATCATTTATAATTATTCACAAGTGTGGTTTTCTTTTAGGATTATCTGCATTGGTTTAATACTTTCAAACTGAAATTCTTCAGAAATATTTCTTAACTAGTATTTATTACCTCACTACAATAGGTTCTGATGGATCTGAACAGTTTAATAATATATGCATCCTGTACGTACTGTTCTTGAGGGAGGCATTCTAATATAGCTAGAAATAAATGGCCTTATTTGTAGAACAAACAAAACACACAACATCTGTAGTGGTCACTAATGAATGCACATTGTAATACACTTAAATTATTAAAGTAGAATTGTATCCTCAAAACAATCTAAGCTGCGGTGGTGCAGCGGTAGCCTTGTCACCTCACAGCAAGAGGTTCTTCTGTTCAATTCTCAGCTGGAGCGCCTTGTGTATGGAGTCTGCATGTCCTCCCCACGGTCGAGTGGTGTTTGAAAGACATGCGTAGGTTGTGCCTTTGTTGAAGGTTGGGCTTCGAGCTGGTACCTCGGCACTGTAAAAATCTACTGCCAATCATTAGCAGACCAGAGTTCTGCTGTGGTGACCCCTAACCGGGAAAAGCTGAAAGAAGAAGAAGTATCCTCAAAGTAATCTGCAGCTGCTTCATCTAGACCCTTGCTAGAGATTCAGATTTATGGAAATTACTGAAATATGGTATACACCTACCCATTACATTCACAAGTAACTTCTAAGCCCATTCTGTTCGAGAATTTGTGACCTCTCTCAGAACACTGCACTTCTGTGACCTCTTTTTCTTTTGTCAGCTAAGTTTTGGGGTTAAAGTCAGAATGACAGGTTGTGATTTTTGGATTTGAAGCAACAGTATTCATAAACATGGATGCCTTATGGGACTCTTCTCCCAAGGACTGTTTAAAAAATTGCAGGAACCCAGAGACTCCATTTTCTTGTCTGGTTGCTCATCAACATTTGTGAGACAGATACAAATGTGAGGCTTGTGCCATCACAACACTTATCTACCTCTCATTGCAATACCAAGATGATAGGATAGGATGATAGATGATAGGATCATTGGAATATTCCTGGATAAAAAATGTAAAATTATACTTGCACTGTCCTTGTTCTGAAAGTCACTCACCAGGCTGTGCATTCTGATAATTGTATGATTTTTGCAAGGCTTCTTTTTATGTTCACTTTAATTTACATTTTATATATATATATATATATATATATATATATATATATATATATATATATATATATATATATATATACATACATACACACACACACACACACACACACACACACACACACACACACACACACACACACACACACACACACACACACATATATATATACAGTGTGTGTGTGTGTGTGTGTGTGTGTGTGTGTGTGTGTGTGTGTGTGTGTGTGTGTGTGTATATCTATCTATATATATATATATATATATATATATATGTATATATTTGCATCTTATACCTGCCAATCATCAAACTATTTTCCTTGGGTTGCCCATTTGTTCTGTCAGTTCTCCTCAGTCTGTTTACACCTAATATCATTCCATGGGGTGGGGGCTGTGTTGCCTGAAATTGTCCTTATGGTGAACTATTCTTGTTCATCTGGGTATTAGAAGCTTCCTAGAGACAACCATTACTCAGGCAGACAAGAATGGGGGCTTTGGTTCCCACCTTCCTCTTCCCCTGCATAGACCTTTCCTTTTCTTGCCTCACTGGGTGCTGCCCACATACCCATGGTTTGAAGGTCTGGAGTTGCTCCCCCAGACTTGTTAAACAGGTAAGTGAAATGGTCTAAGGACCCTTTTCAGCCATGACCCAGGTGATAAAGGCATAATAATAACACGGAGTAAATGCAGCACAGAATATACAACCTATGCAATCAGAAAATATAATGTGTAATCATTAGATGGTATAATAAAACAAGTCTGAATTTAAACAGAGTCAAGCTCCAGCTCAACAACAAAATATAAAAAGTACAGTACAAGAAAAAGACAACCGAAGACAGTAAATGAACATTGTAGTTCAAAGACTGGCACAGTCATTATATATCCATCCATCTCTCTCTCTCTCTCTCTCTCTCTCTCTCTATATATATATATATATATATATATATATATATATATGTATAGAGAGAGAGAGAGAGAGATAAGAAAACACACAAACAAAACAAAAACCACATTTCTAAAAGCATCCTGCTGACTGCTAATTTTTCCCTCTAAAATAACCAGTCTACTCCAGCAGGTAACTCCAAACAAGATGGTTTCTTAGTTATTTCGTCCTTTCAACTGAAACAAAAAATGTACCAATACGCTTTTGGTAAAAAAGTTTTTGTGGATGTAAACAAAAGGGAATGCACAGATGAGTGAATGCTCATTTGTTTGACTCACATATAGTTGAATTTAGTTTTTACACAGTGTAGGTAAGCAGTGTGTGCAGGAAAATTAATGCTTGAATGAAAAAGTGGTGGTTGAAAAGGTGTACAAGACTGTATCATACCAGTTGATGTGAATATGAAAGTGTTTGAGGGTTAGGGTTTGAGTAAGGGTTAGGTAAGAAAATAGATTCAGTGTTGTGCAAGTTTTATGTTGAAAGTATTTTGTGTCCTTCTGTCTTGTGCAGTGGTACTGTTAGGGAAAGGGGTTATAGTAACAATGTGTAGGTTAGGTTTACAGTTAGGGTTATGGTGAGGGTTAGCACACATGAGTAAGGTGGACTAACCTCCCAAGTAACACATCTATAATCCTAAAGCTGGACCTTGCATTGGTGAAGGAAAGGATTTTCTGTAGACTGCAACTCTGCCCCTTGGCATATGACATGTGCAGCAATATCACCATGTGGACCTGCAGTGCCATTTCTCTGAACAGTGTAGACACCCCTGCACAGATAGCCCAACAGAGCTACCATGAATGGCTTGCTAGAGCAAAGGCCATGGTGCTATAAGCCTTACATCTCTCCTTGTGAGAAGAGCTGGCTATGCAGCAGATTAGACTATCTCCCTTCCCCCAACAAGAACAAATAGGCAATGGCTACTCACTCACATTTCCTTTCATAGCCTTTTTTAACACTCGCAACGGGCAATATTAGCCATGCTCAGAGCTTTATCCCGATATAGGAGAATGCTGTCTACTTTAACATTAATTTTAATATCTCACTATAAACAATCAAAATATATTAACATCTTCCCAATCAGAAATAAAGTGGAGACTGTGATTGCAGTTATCTGTGGAGTGATACAATACTTAAGCACAAAATATGCAAGCTTGATTTCTGTAGTTTCAGTGGACTTCCTTTCAAATATTCTACTTTGGCCTGCTTGGCTTTCTGCCAGCACATTCGAAGTAGAGTTGAACGGAGTTGTAGTTTTGTGTTGAATTTTACTCCTAAGCATGAATGCCTGAAGCAGTTCTGCTATGGATGTGGTCCTTCTGTCTAAGACAATCAGGTCAAGCAAAGCATGAATAGCAATGACCTGCCAGAGTTTGCTGATAGCAGCTTGATCAGTTGTAACAGTCATCTGTCTGATGTCTTACTGATTTAATACGATCAAAGGCTAAGAACAAATGCTACGGAAGGGTCCTAAAGATCAGTGTGCAGACAGTCTAGACCAAGCATAGCTTGATCATTCCCAGGTGAGTAATGGTGATGATGCCACTCACGTCTATCACAAACACACTCGTCACAAAATCTGTACTTACTGTACAAGTCATATCAATAGTTAAGCCACCAAACAAAAATGTAATTTGTGAAAGTTCTACATCACTTTGGCTAGAATTGTGAACTAAATATCCACCTGCAAACCTGCGATATGCACCTACCATATATACTAATCTAAATTTTGGCTTCAGCAATTTTCATTCTTACCCTCCTGTTAAGGGATGAGATGGACAAATAACTTTTTTGTCCTTGATGGAATTGGAGACTCCTCCATGTACAATTTGATTTTTGGCAGAGGCCATAGATCTACTAGGTGTTTTAATATGAATATGACATCACTAGGCAGGATTACAGAGGATGGCTTGTCCAGGAGAAGAAGGCAGTGTCATACATCTGTGCTAGTGTTTTCTTTACAGGCTGTTTAGGTAGTTTCACGTTCTTATTTCTGCAGTGTTAGGATCCTACAAAGAATTCATGCTAATGCAACCAGGTACTGTATACAGTACATTAATGATGCCGCATGGCTTTGGACAATGTATGAGCATCAGTTAAATGTGTCAACAATTTAGGTATAAATAAATGTTATTTAGCTATTCAGATAAACAAGTATAGGGTTGCATGGATTGATTCAAAAGACTGTGTTCCTTTGCCCACACAAATCTAACAATGAATAGTGCAAATTAGCCTGAACAAAGGTTTTACAACTTCATTTTAAGAATGAGGAAACTAATCTTACTTTATTAAGACAGTTGTCTTCCTTTTTCTTTTGCAGTTGTGCTTATGTAATACTTAGGTTGTATTCGTGTAAATTTCCCACTACATGAGTCCATGATCTATACATAAATGTAGATGGTAAATATGAGTGCCACAACATGCTGTAATGCCACAATCATTAGAAACCTTGACAGCTTGCACACAAACTTTGTTTTCTGATTTTGTAAAGAGCACAGCACACAGGATGTTACCGACAAGTGCCTCTGGTGATTTAGGATACATTTGCATCTGTTTAATCCATCATCTGGGAAGTATGTTTCAGCAAAAAAACATTGTTGCAACATTATCCTTATACTGCATTTTCCTGAGCCCTACAGTCAAATTCCTCTGTTGCTAAGAGGTAACCCCAGAGTAACAGGCTTTATTATTACAAGACTAGCTGTTACAAGGTAATGCCTGTGTATTAAGCTGCAGTACAGAATATGACACAAAGATGTTTTACCTTTTGATGGCAAATACATTGGCACATCTGGTTTGCTCACTTCAATACAACTGTATAAGCTGCATATACTATATAACCATTAACAATTTTTTAAATTTTTTTTCTACCCGTCATTGCCTTATTTGTTTTCCATGTCATCTTGAATATTTTTTGACATTTTTTGTACCTTTCAGTCTCTCCTGAAAAGATAGTCTAATAATTCACCACCCTTTCTGTGAAAAAGAAGAACAATGCTTTCTTGTACCTTCCCTGAACTGTTCAACTTGTAACTTCAGATTATTTTATTAAACTATGGTATCCACTTAAACTATATGAAATTTCTAATGGTACTTAAATAATTATGTTATACTCCTGTACCTCCTTATTCCAAAGTTTGTATATGTTATGCATTTCACATTTGTCTTTATGTGGCTTCGGGGAAGGTAAACCATCACTTTTGTGGTTAAAAGCCACCCCCCCACACACACCTTACAAATGTACTAACCTTAACTATAACCCTAACCTCACCCTCTGCTACTATACCTAACTGTACACATTACTTTACTAATGAGCCTTTTCCTAACAGTTCCACTACCAAGTCGACACTTGATCTCAGATTTGTAGCTGGGGTTTACTGTTTTTTAAGTTAAAGAGAAATATTCAGTGCTTTATTATACAGTCTTAGTGGTCATTCCCACAGAGCTCAGCAATACTTGGTGTACTCCCCTGTGTAACAGTGTTTTGTTTGCATCTAGTGCCATCCAGGCTAAGATACATACTTTAATTCAAAAAAATGCACTTCTCTAAGTTGTTTAAGTGTACTATGATTGTGATTTTTTTGTTTGTTCTACCATTTGAGTCTTTCTCTTTTGTGTTGTCAACCTTTCATGACAGAATCATTATTTACACACACACACACACACACACACACACACACACACACACACACACACACACACACACACACACACACACACACACACACATATATATATATATATATATATATATATATATATATATATATATATATATATATATATATTTGGGGAGGCTTAACAGATGCTCACCCTCCTGCAAAATATGCCTACATTTTCAGTTTAGTAGTTCAGATATTTGTGTACTGTGGTATGGTTCCTTGGTGTCTTGTCATTTGGGATTTGGCTCTCCACTGGTGGTTATCATTTCATCAGAGTGGATTTAATTTAGTACTGTGTTCAACATTATTTTGTTATGACCAGAATTTTGTACAAGTTATCACCTATGACCCACTGAAAGTTTGTCCAATTCACTGTAATTATCATGTAGAATCTTGTTAAAGTCTTAAGTTGGGCATATGAACAGCGTATTTCATGTCTGCTCCCCAGGTTTCCCACTCAATGAACTCTTTTAGTTATATTTTACACCATAATCTCAATTTCTACTAAATGCAAGATTTGTACCAACTATCACTCAGCCGAAAAATCCAAACACAGGACACAACATTATCTTCTGTTAAAACATATTCAGTTCATGATTTTAGTATGTCAGTAACACATATTCAAAGAAGTTAACAATTCATCTCAAATTGAGACTTCATGCACATACATAAATGAAACATTCACATTTATACCTAATTATGTAATAAAAGAATGAGAAAGAATGGATCTTATGCCTCTCAAAATAAAACAAATACTAAATAAGGTTTAATAGGCACTGTATGCAGACTTAGTCAAACTTCCTTAAACAGTTTTTACCACAAATAATATGCTTATTTAATCAATATGCACTTCCAGATTATTTTAATTTTTCTTCATCACAAGTAAAATTTATTAGGTTTCCTAATGCTGAATAAGTCTTTTAGATTTAAATAGTATAATTGTTAAGCCAACCAGATTACGGATGCAATTCCAAAAGACATGCTCTCAGTGTAAATAACCACTTACACTAAGGGCAGTTCTTTTAGACTCTGGCACCTGGTATACGCCTGTTTTATAGATAGGACTTTCACTGAAGTAAGTCATTTACACTGAGAGCAAGTGTTTCTGAATCAAGGCAGACCTACAATGAGAGCAGCTCTTTTGGAATCTGGCCTTGTATAATGCTTAAATTTGAGCTGACTTGTTAATGCCTTTGAAGATATATAGCTGAGATGTTAAATATATGGAATAAATGTATTTCAAAACAAGATATGTGTCTTGGTTTTGGATTTTTTTCTGCTTTCAGCTTTAATTCATTGACACCTTAGATTTTCCATTATTTATTAAATATTTTTCTTCAGGAGAGATTCTATGATTCTTCCACCGACAAGGATGAGGCTAAGAGGTCAATAATTTTGTAATCTTTAACCTAAGTACTGTTCTTATTGTTGTGAAGTTGACTCATAGCTCCACTTTTTTCTGAACTTCAAGAAAGCTTCCTTTTCCTTGATGAGTGCTTGCAATGGCATTTAATGATATAGGATTCTCAGGGTTCCAAAGCAAGATCTTGTAAAAAAATGTCACAAATGAGATATCACCTGCCTTCTAGTACTACAACTCTGGATTAATTTATAAATTGTTAGCAGATTTGGAAGCTTTTTCATGTTTGGAAGGTGCTGGAAGATTTTTTTCTTCATGCAATGGTGATCAACACATTTACTGAGTCTGTTTTTGCCAGATCTAATTCTGGACACCTACAGTGGTTCTTTCTTTAATAACCCTATGATGAATTTAATCATTATTCATTACTTTGCTCATCTCTAGTCTTTACTTTATAGTTCTTTATTTCTATTTTTCTCTTAAAGGATAAACATTTGCCCTGTTAGCTTCAATAGTTTATGGCCTTCTTAAGGCATATCTTCACTTCCTCCTCTATGAATACTAGATAGAGTTATTTAAATATGTTTTGTCATATTATTTTATGCTTATATCTATCTATTTTAAGCTTCACTTTTCATCTCTTTGTGATTGCTTACTCCCATAGTCATCTATAAAAATCATTTTCTTTCCTTTTTTTGTGTACATTGACTATCTTTTCCACATTCTGGGTCTTTAATTTCAGAATGCCTTTCCTTTTGTTTATATTATTATTGTCTGTATTCCTCTTTCTGTCTTTTGTTATGTTTCCTAAATGCTGCATCTTTTGCCTTACCTCTATCACCTTTTTTGTGAATAATATTTTTTAGTCTTTTTGATTGCATATTTACAACAAACAAAGGCCTTTTGCTTCGATGATGGCAGTTTTTATGTATGCATAACTATTGTTCCATGGTATCTTCATGCTGTTTGCTAGAACTTCCCAAAGTACTGCCTCATCTTGTTAATGTATACCTTTCTGAAGTTCATAACCCGTATGTCTGATTGCTTTGAATCTGTAGTTATTTCAGTTATGAATGACACCCACCCAGGGATTCAATTACATGTGTGTATGTGTAGCGCTAAGCCGACATGTTTCACTTATGTTAATGCAACTAGCATCAGTGCTCATTGAATATGCAAGCCACTAAGAAATCCTACATGTTTAGCAGCACCTGATCATGGCCAGAACACTTACTAGTGGTCATGGTGATGTGGAGAGAGGTTCAAGCACACAATATAACAGCAGGTTGTAATAAACTCAAACCCAGTAAAAGCGCATACATGGACAGCAGAATACAAGGCAAGGGCAACTTGAAGTACATAATTAAGAGGCAGGGGGGGAGCTTAATGAGTAATGTGTAATTATATATAAGCAGATTAATGCATGAACACCACTAATTAATCATTATTGATAAATATAGAAGTAATCCTGTCCACTTAGGGACACATGCGCATAATAAAAAGAAAATGTTGACAAAAGAATGTGACAGGGACACAGCTCTATAGTAACAAAAAGAATAAACATTATACATGTTAAATGATGTTAAAGTGGAGATGTGAGATAACACATGGGAGGGAAAGTAGATACGATACGTGATATTGCATATACTGAAGGTAGTGCACGTCAGTTACAGTATGTATCCAGGAAGTTATATGTTGTAATAAATATTTAGCACACATGAATAAGGTGGGCTAACTGCCCAAGTAACACCTCTGTAATCCTAAAGCTGTATCTCGCATTGGTGAAGGAAAGGATTTTCTGTAGACTGCAACTCTGTCCCTTGGCATATGACATGTGCAACAATATCACCATGTGGACCTGCAGTGCCATTTCTCTGAACAGTGTAGACACTCCTGCACAGATAGCCCAACAGAGCTACCATGAATGGCTTGCTAGAGCAAAGGCCATGGTGCTATAAGCCTTACACTTCGCCTTGTGAAAAGAGATGGCTATGCAGCAGATTAGACTATCTCCCTTCCCCCTTCCCCCAACAAGAACAAATAGGCATTGGCTACTCACTCACATTTCCTTTCATAGCCTCTTCTAACACCTACAATGGGCAATGTTAGCCATGCTCAGAGCTTTATCCCGATATGTGAGAATCCTGTCTACTTTAACATTAATTTTAATATCTCATTATAAGCAATCAAAATATATTAACATCTTCCCAATCAGAAATAAAGTGGAGACTGTGATTGCAGTTATCTGTGGAGTGATACAATACTTAAGCACAAAATATGCAAGCTTGATTTCTGTAGTTTCAGTGGACTTCCTTTCAAATATTCTACTTTGGTCTGCTTGGCTTTCTGCCAGCACATTCGAAGTAGAGTTGAACGGAGTTGCAGTTTTGTGTTGAATTTTATTCTTAAGCATGAATGCCTGAAATATTTCTGCTATGGATGTGGTCCTTCTGTCTAAGACATTCAGGTCAAGCAAAACATGAATAGCAATGACCTGCCAGAGTTTGCTAATAGCAGCTTGAGCAGTTGTAACAGTCATCTGGCTGACGTCTTACTGATTTAATATGATCAAAGGTTAAGAACAAATTCTACGGAAGGGTCCTAAAGATCAGTGTGCAGACAGTCTAGACCAAGCATAGCTTGATCATTCCCAGGTGAGTAATGGTGATGATGCCACTCATGTCTATCACAAACACACTCGTCACAAAATCTGTACTTACTGTACAAGTCATATCAATAGTTAAGCCACCAAACAAAAATGTAATTTGTGAAAGTTCTACATCACTTTGGCTAAAATTGTGAACTAAATATCCACCTGCAAACCTGCAATATGCA
>NC_056747.1:1040058618-1040073618 GCF_019279795.1 Protopterus annectens
TAATTCATACTGTTATATGATTAATAGAATAAAATGCATTATATACTACTTTGCTTTTAAACTAGCATTTCTCATATATTCAAATACACATTTTTCTAACATTTCCCCCTGTTAATACTTTTTATTCTATTTTGAAGTATACGTAGTGTCATTTCATCTCCTAACCTTTTCCACTTAGGATTTTCAGCTAGGTGAGTCATTCAATCTATACTTCAGAAAAAATGTCATCTGAGATCAATCTTTCAATCTCAATATCTTGGTACAAAGTTTCAGTAACAGATACATCAATAAAATCTTTGATTAATCTTTTCATGCTGGGAATTCCACAGCAAACACATGCTCCTATTAGGAGTATACCCACACAAATGGCAATCAGAATATTCATTAGGATGGAACCCCACCCCCCAAATAGATTCTGGAAAAAGTCCGTCAGTGGGTTTGGGTCTGGTTCAGTCATGGCTGATACTTGCTGAATTACCTCTAGGTGGTTATTGATCTCAGGACGATTGTCAGGAATATAAGCACAGCATTCTTCTTTGATAAGCGCACACGTACCACCTCTCACCGCTAGGGTGAAGTCAAGAGCCATCCGATTTTGTAGCACAACAGTTCTCATTGCATTCAGTTCATCAGTCACCAGTTCTAGGGCGGAAAAAGTTGCATTACTCATTACTTCGAGATGTTTTGACAACTTCCTCAGCTCCCAGATTGATTTGACTGCTCCATAGGCTGGGAATATTCCTGCCCAGGATATAACACTGTCACTCAAGTCCATATGAGTCAATTCGCTTTTGTCTTTTACTGAATTGTGGTCTTTCCAGCCAGGTTCGATCTTTCCAACTGGATTCACAGGTTTTTCAACTGGACCTTCGGGCTTTCGGGCTGCTTCTCTCACATTTCGTATCTTACCCAAAGGTAATTCTGCAGTATGTCTTATTGCCAGAACCAAATAACCCAAAAAACAACTGCCGGACCAATTCTCAGGTAACCACTTATATGCCTTTTTCCCACAAATAAAATAACAGTTTCCTACTTTAGTACTAATACGCATCAGCCCTGCATGAAACATTTTCTGATCTATAACTGACACTGGATTTTTGCAAATGCCATTCATAGTTGTTTTCGATAAGTTCAAATACGAGTCATAATTAGTATTGCAAAAAGTATTGCCATTACCATTCTTAATATAACATCGGTAAGATATGGTTATATTACAATTGCTCCAGCCCACCTGGAGGGTGTAATTTTTAAAGAAACATACAACTCCTTTTTGTGTGACAGGTAAAAATAAAGCTATTTTGTCCTGTGATCTCACAGTTCCTGTATCGAAAAGTAAATTCTCCCAAGTTTCATTTATCCCCAAAGGGACAGCGGACATTATCAGTCCTCCATATGCTGTTGGTATAGCTGTACAAACCCAGCAATTTGAAATGTTCATAGTCTCTGCATATACACGTTTCATGGCTAGGTATGTGTTAAAATTTGGATGCCAGTCTATAGACGTTTCATCACGCCTTCCCACTTTCACTTGTGTGGTTGTGTGTAGGATAAACCACAACAAGAGAAAAATTGTCACAATTACAGTCAATAAATGTACACTCAACAAATTGATTATGCGACATCTCTGGGGTTGATCTAAATTTCTATTTGCTTTGTTTTTGGCCATCTTGGTCTGGTTGTGTATCAGTCACAAAGTTTTTATCAAGTTGAAAGTTCTTTACCGGTTTACAATGCGTCAAATGAACTCAGGACGTCCTCTTGGCCACTCTAACTGCAGTAGGCGTTGCCAACAGAACCTGGTACGGTCCCTCCCACTTTGGACTCGCCCAATTCTTCCTTTTCGTTACTTTCAGCCAAACCCACGACCCTGGGGCCAAGACTGCTTCCACCGGTCTGGTCTGTTCCTTATCTGAAAAAGAGTTAAACTGCAAAACAGATTTATTTGTTAACAGTTTCCTCATATAACTAGCTAATGAACTCTCAGCCTCTTGCTCTGCAGGCATGAGAGCTTTCCACTGAGGCACATAATATGCTCTCCCAAAAACCATTTCAAAGGGAGTCAAACCCTTTACATTTGGAACCGTTCTCATACTCAGCAGTGCTAAAGGCAGACAGTATATCCAATTCTTTTGGGTCTCCTCTACTAGCTTCCTAAGTTTACTTTTTAGGGTACCATTGTACCTTTCCACCAGTCCTGCTGACTGTGGGTGGTAGGCACAATGGTTCTTTAAGGAGATACCAAAAAATCTCCCAAGCTGGTGGATTGTCTGGTTCACAAAATGTGTGCTGTTGTCACTATAAATCCTTTCTGGAATGCCAAATCTAGGGATTACTTCTTTTATCAGGGCTTTCGCCACTGTTGCTGCATCCGGGTTTTTGGTTGGAAAAGTTTCTACCCATTTAGAAAACATGTCTACAATAACTAAACAAAACTTTTTCCCTTCACATTTATTCAATTCTATGAAATCCATACAAATAGTATGGAACGGGTATGGTGGTATAGGAAAACTTCCTTGCTTGGTTTTAAATGCTCCTTGTGCATGGTGCTTGTTACAAGTATGACGAGCTGCACAAAATTTTTTTGTGTAATTTGTGTATCCATATGTTTGGAATATTCGGTTTACTAACTGTACCATCCCCCCTGTTGAGACATGGCACTGCCCATGGCTCAACAAAGCTGCATATCTAAATAAATTAGACGGCAATATCGGTTTTCTTTCTTTGGAAATGTACCTGTAACAATGGGGACATAATGAGAAGAATCACCAACTCCTATGAAATCATTGTGAAGTCTTTGCAATAATAGTGCTAATTCCAGGAAAAAAGCATTTGCTGCAGCAGCCTGCATGCTGTGAATGGTAGAAGGTGTGATTATTCATAGATACTGTGTTATGTATGCATTGTATGCATGTACTGCAATCCAGAACATTGTGTATATACAGAAGTATATTAACAGACTATTGCTCTGCTGTCAGTACTTACAGCTGTCTAGCTATAGCAAATGTGACATGTACCTACTTGCCAAATGAAGAGTATGGTCATGTGACATGTACTAACATGCACATAAATCAAGGCAACAGTAATGTGTACTCATTTCCTTGACAACTAGGTTGAGTGCGTAGAAATGTCAGTATATCATTATGCATAGGATGTGTCTATGTTGATGGGATAGGCAGCCCATACAACACTTAGACCAAACAAACTTACATGCCAGCAGGATCGTATAATGACGTCAGCTACAGGGGAAATGTATCAACTGTCATGTTATAATTAATTGTGTATAATGCATTTGTGTAAGCATAATCCGTCATATAATGTGTGCTCTTCCTGCTGCAACTACCACAACATACACAATGAAATACTAAAACTATCAAAGCACACGTGTGACTGTAGTATAGCGTCATGTTGTAAATCATGTATGAGCCTTGTTAAACACATCAGTAATATCTGTATGAAAGTACAGTAACATAAATTACAGATATGTGAAACATCAATGTGTATTAGTAAGTGAACTGCTGATAATTTACATTTCACATGCAGCAAATGTACACTCTTCTATGACAAATGTTTCCTTCTCACAGAGGTCCACAACTCCATTGCGTGAACACTGGAAAAACCAAACTTTCAGAGGCTAATTCTGTTATTTTTTTTATTAAGAACAACAAATATTGTTTACTTAATGTAATTTGAATGAAATGGCACATATCCACTACATGATTATACTGAGCATGCTCATAAGGAAGTACATCAATGGCTATAATAACATCAGCTACCAAACACAAAACCACAAGAAAGTATCATGGCACAAGTCCATTCACAGGTTGTGATGCATATGCCACATGGCACATATTAAGAAATACTGAATAAGCCACTGTCTCCTTTAAAGCCCTATATTGTGAATAAAATAATAAAAGGTATATGAAAATGTTTGAATTAAGTCATGCAATACAGATCAGTATTTTTGGGGAACTATATAATGCCTGTGAGCATTGTCTGACATACTCAGCAGTTATATCTACTGCATAGAAAGTGATGTATCAACCACTAATGCCACAGAAAGAAGCATATCTGATATGTCATGAACAGCACATGTAAAACGATTACATCAATATTCTATTGGAATGGTTATGGCTCCCTTAGTATGGAGCCTGAGACCTACAATGTGTGGCCTTCTTATTGTGCCTTATCTTCAATCTTATGCCAGCTCACTGCTCTGTGTATCAATTGTCTGACATACATACCTTACCAGATTCAAACTCCTGCCTATCATGTTTCACACTCTACAGAACTGTGTATTAACCGCATTTGATACAGGAGGCAGTAATGGTGTCATAAGAAACACACTTCAAGGTGTGAACTAAAAAAGGCCATTTATCAAATCATGATTATTAAGATGGTCATTTATCCTATACAAATTATTCTGATGGATCAAAAGACTGTAATGATGTTACTGCTCACACAAGTGTGATTTAGCCATACCACTTTTTATTGGATAGGTCACTTTTGTCTGTCCATATTGTTTTGCACATATACATTCCCAGATTCGAACCAGTGCCTACCTGGGTGCACATGCTATAAAGGTCAGTATTAATTGCATGCCACATGGGAGAACTCTCACCATAAGCATAACAGAACACCTGTTTGACTGGCATGAAATCCTCAATGTGTTGAAAAGTCTTTGTTACAAGCAAACAGAATAAAAAATAAATTTATGCTATGTTGTATATGATACCACGTCATGTCACTACATTCACATTATATTGCCCTTTACTAGAAGTAAACATTTCAGTAAAAAATAAAGTGGAGATACATGGCAGGAAATAAAAACTTTTAATAACGGTTAGCGCTTTCACATCACAGATGCTTCATCAGACCATAAAACTCATCCTATCTAACTCAGAAACATGCTAGAAACATTGTGTATAGTTTGAGTAAGTGTGGGCAATGTGCTGTTTGTGGGGTGTTGAGTGATGATAGAGTATTTATGCATCCAAAGACAAAGAAAATATATGAGTTTAAAGTGAATGCGGATTGTAAAATGAGAAATTTGGTCTATTTAACTGTCTGTTCAACCTGTCCCTCTTTCTATGTGGGGATGACTACACGCTCACTTAGAGAGAGGGTCAGGGAGCACTTGGCAGCTATTAGAAATAGATAATCTGAGAGGAGTGCCCTGGCAAGACATATTATATGTGAAGACACAACACATCAATTTTTATTTAAGGTAGTTTAGTGTGTCCATCAAGATTTAAGATTCGGAGATATGAAAAGTAGGTTAGAGTTAAGTGAACTGAGATGGATAATTGAATTGCAGGCTGAGAAGGAACCAGGGCTGAATGACAGAACATCAGTTAAACCTTACTTAAAAATGAAGTGTTTATAATGGATATTATAGATATACACAGAATGTTAAATGTTTTTAAATGTATTTTTACATTTATTTAAGTTGAAATTAGGTAGTTGGTATAAATTATGTATGTTTTTGTAAAATAGAAGAGTCATAATATGTGTGAAGGTTATTTTAGAATTGAGTGCATTAACTAAATAATTATTTATTTTAATGTCTTATTATTGATTGTTTAATTGGTAGTTAAGGAGTATATAAATGAGTTAGATAGGATGAGTTTTATGGTCTGATGAAGCATCTGTGCGATGTGAAAGCACTAACCATTATTAAAAGTTTTTATTTCCTGCAGTGTATCTCCACTTTATTTTTTACTGAAGTATTAATTTGTTGGTATAAGTAGGAGTTAATCCACAGTGGCTGCACTGTTGAATTTTATTGTTCTTCTGGTGCTGTTTTTGGTATTAGCCCTGTGGAGCATGGCTGAAGGAAATAATATTGAGTTGGACTATGTGCCGAGAGAAGTGAGCGGCTCACAGACTGGCTTTGATAAGATGTTACAACAAGGTAACAATCCTTTATTGGCTTTTGAGGTGCCTACTGATGAGTTAAGATGTGAACAAGTACAGTTCGATAAGAGAGCGGCATTAAAGTTGGTACATGAACTGGAGTGTGATTTATTTAAATTTAAACAGTTGCAATGGCAGAGATATCACTCTGAGGCATGCATCTCTTCACAAACTGGTTCCGAGGGGTTTGAGAGTTTTAAAGATGCCTGCCTCTGTGGATACATTTTCTGAACATTTGAAACGCTGGCAGAAACTCAGCCTTGATATCAGTTTTAAATACATGGCATTATTAATAGACTTCCATAAACCCAGTGAGGCTTTATTACTTAGAGACGTACGGAGGAGACAGGAGGAGTTGAGATCTATGGTTCCGGTGAGTGTTTATGATAAAATGCTATCTAATTTGTGTGATAATGTTTCTGCCCATGAGCAGCATCTAGTAGGGCAGAAAAAAGAAGAAACTGGAGAGGGACCGTAGAGATTTCTTCAGTGGGCATGTATTTACCTGGTTGAGAGGCAATGGAACAAGATGGGCATCAGCTGATGATGGAAGTTTAAATTTTTCTGGGTTACAAACGCTGGGTTCGGAGTCTGTAAGTGCCAATGGGGTGCAGAAGAATGGGCCTGCTCATAATCGGGTTGAGAATAATGTATTAAATGCTTCAGAGACTTTAGAGGCTTTGGGGACAGTTTCTACTTTCAATGCATTGATCAATAATGATCATAATGAGGTGACTGCTAATATTCCTTCAGCTAAGAGGAAGGAATTTGTACAGATATCAATATCGCAGGCCCCCCCCACCCATCCGCAAAGTAGACTCATCGAGGGTGGGCCGTTCCAGCAGCAGAGGGAGGAAGAGGAGACTTCCATCACAGGAAGGAGTTGTGGGGCGAGACTTGAAATGGATGTGGAACATGTCGACAACATGAAGACGCTGGTGTTCAATTTTTCCAGTAAGGAACTAACGAGACGTCAGGAATCGGTACTTGAGCGAGGGCTGATGTTTGTACCAGCGTCTGGTACTGATTTTGTAAGTACTGTGCTTGACATTAGACTGTTTTCACACAATGTCATGCTGAAATCTCTGTTTGGTGATAACGATAGACCATGTACTGATTTTAAGAAACCAAGCTTGTTTGTTTCTGACCTCAGTCATGTGTTGGAGGTGTTTTGTAATTTATGTGAATCTCAAATGAAAGAGGTATTGGGTCCTGGAAGTCGTGGTAATAAAAATGGATTTTTTTAATTTAGACAGAAATGAACATCTGGCTTTGCAGGAATTATGGAATGATTTATCGATCGCTGATCATCCTGCTGATAAGGGAGGGGGATTGCTCTGTTCAATACGGTTGATTATATTAATTCTATGCTTATTATGTTAAATGATGTTAATGTACATAAGCAAGTTAGTTTAGCTGATATAGACTTATGTTGTAGTTGTGTGTATAAGTCACTATATGACTGTTATTTGAGTAATTTGATTTCAAAGTCACTTTTTGACTTTTTGACTGTCACCAACCCTGTGGTTCCTATCATTCAAGGCCTACCCAAATTGCACAAAGATAGATATAACCCATCCTTTAGACCGATAGTTTCTGGTCAAGGTTGGGTCACCTATTCATTGTCCAAGTATATTGAAAGGAATTTAAGGCCAATAATAAATAACTCCCTGTTTGTATTAAAGGACACTAGGCAGCTTTTGTTTGATTTAAACAGGATTCCAGTGAGCATAGGTTCATAGGTACATAGGTTGGTACTAGGCTATCAGCCCTAGGGCCTATACAAGCCTAGCCATAACAATTCTCTGGCTATTTCTTCCCACACTATTTACTTCCCTGGACCCCTGTCTAGCAGGGCGACTGACGTGATCGCCGGGGTGAATTTCCTTTCTCCCATCCAATCGTCAAGGTTCCTTTTGAAGAGGGCCAAAGAGGCACTCTGCTTGACATGTATGGGCAATCTATTCAAGAGTATGGGGTGTCTCTGGGTCAGGAACCTATCCCTCCAGCATGTTTTGTTTATTGTGATGACAAGGTTTAGATCCCTGGAGTGTGTGGCTCTGAGGGATTGGGATTTCTTTAAGTGTAGCATGTCCAATAGCTCTGGGTTTGACATGACCTTGTATGTTAAGCAGAGATCGCCTCTGAGTAGACGATATGCAACAGAGTATAGCTGGAGTTTTTTAAGGTGGTCAGCATAGGGCATCTGCTTTAGGCCTGTGATTCTTTTAGTGAGGTATTTCTGTGGCCTTTCCAGTTGTTGCAGATGTCTTGAGAGGTACATACCAAATGGGGCATTGAATTCTATAATGGGTCTAATGAGGGATGAGTACAGTGGGACAATGACCTCCTTTTTTCTGGATGAAAAGCCCTTAGTGATGAGGTGTGCCACATAGAAGGATTTCCTGACTGTTGTGGCATGTGGTTATCGAAGGTGAGACCACTGTCCACCTGTGTCCCTAAGTCTCTTATCACACTTTCGGTGTTTAGTGTACTGCCACCTATATGGTAATTCATGGATACATGTTTTTTCCCAAAGGGGATAACTATACATTTCTTGGCATTGAGCTTGAGTCCATGGGTCTGGCACCAAGTATCTATTTCTGTAAGGCCCTTTTGTAGAGTATCCACATCATTTGGGGTTTCAATAATGGCTCCCAGTTTGCAGTCATCTGCGAACTTTGCTAGCCAGAGTCCCTTAGTGTTGGCCTGCACTTCAGAGAAGTAGATGCCAAACAAGAACGGTTCCAGGACTGAACCCTGAGGTACTCCACTTGTCACTTGTCTGGAGATGGATTTGGAGTCGGCTACTTTTGCAGTGTGGGTTATATCAGTAAGCTAGTTAGCAACCCATTGATGTAGGGATTAATGCCCAGCTTAGTAAGTTTATCTATGATTCCAGACTGGGGGATGGTGTCAAAGGCCTTGGCAAGGTCTAGATAGGCTGTGTGAACCACCTTACCCTCGTCCATGGCTCTGGAGACTGATTCAAAGAAGTCAGTCATGTTCAGGAGACAAGATCGGCCCTTCATGAACCCAAACTGGGTGGGGTCCAGTGTTTGAAGGTTGCCAATGTCTTTGTTTATAGGTTCCATGATAATACGCTCCATGGCCTTGCAGATAAGGCTTGTCAGACTGATGGGACGGTAGTTTCTGGGATCCAAGGTGGATCCCCCCTTGTGGAGTGGGATAACTGTAGCTCTGCACCACTCAGTGGGCACGAAACCTGAGGTGAGGCTATGATTAAACACGACACTTAGGTGAGGTGCCAGTTCATATTGTAGTTCATGTAGTACACAGCCCGGAATGTCATCTGGTCCCATGGATGCTGTATTCTTAGCTTTGGAGAGTGCGTTTTTTACCTGTGTGGCCATTATTACCGGAATTTGGCAATCTTCCAGTATTGAGATGGGCCATTTAGTGGGTGAGAGGGGGGTGAAGTTGGCACTGAATTGATCTGCCAGGATATTGGCAATATCCTTGGGATCAGTATTTTTAATGCCATTCTGTTTTAGCTCAGAGCAGATCTGAGCATTGCCATTTAGATTCTTGACATAGTTATAGAATGCCTTGTGGTTGTCTTTGGAATCTTTGGCAATTTTATTTTCATAACTAGCTTTGGAGGATTTTATAAGGGATCTCAGTTTCTTACTGAGGCTGGTAAGGGAGTTTTTTGCATCCTGGGATTTTCCTCTTTTCTGCAACAGTTTCTTCCTTTTGTTGTAAAGTTTGTTTATGGCAGGGGACCACCAGATTGGCTTCCTTTTTTTGAATGAGAGCATCTTGGTTCTATTTGGGATGGCACGATTCATGCATGAGTGGATGTGCTCGTACAGTGCCTTAGTGTAGGATTCAGCAGTTGAACTTTCAGTTCCTGTCTGCATGGGTGTCGTGAAGTTTGTCACTTCTGACTTGAGTATCATGAAGTTGGCTTTGGAGAAGTTTTTATGGAGGTTTCCTTACTGGGGGGGTGGAGGTGGGATGTGGGTGTTAAGAGTGATTAGCTTATGGTCAGACCTGACTAATGAGGGGGTGACCATAGGTCACAGTTATGTGAATGCTTTCTGTTGTCCATGGATGTAAATTCACTATTCACAGTGATACTTCATACTTATGTGTTAGAAGCAGTAAAGACATATTTGGGTTTACATAGCACATATGATAGTAAGAGAATAGATTTTCTATGTATGTTATTATAGCTGATACTAGAGAACAACATCTTTCTGTTTGGTCAGAAGTATTATTTCCAACTATATGGCATAGCTATGGGCACACCATGTGCCAATAGCTATGCCAATATGGTCCTTGATTATTGGGAAGAGAGCTGTGTCTTGCCTCATGAGAGGTTTTGCCAACAATATCCTCTTTTATAGGAGCTTTGTAGATGACCTCATGTTTGTTTGGAAAGGTACAAGGAGAGAGTTGGATGAATTTTTTACGTTTTTGGATACCACCACTAACTTTTTGAGATTTACCTATTTAGTTTCCCATACAGAACTCTCATTTTTGGATGTTACCATATCAAAAGGAATTACTGGGACATTCACTATATGGTTGCATAGAAAAGAATGTAGGAGAAATAATGTCTTAAGGAGAGATAGTATGCATCCCACTTATGTCTATAAAAACATTATAAAAGGGCAGGCCATGTGCATATCCAAATTGGATATGGGTCAAGACCAATTTGATAAGGATATGGGAATTTTTAGTAGGGAGTTTTTACAATGGAAGTATAAAAAGGATGAGATAGATGCAGGCCTTAACCAAGCCAGGTCATTATGGGAAGATAGGGCAAGACCGTATATGCTTGGTGATATACTCCCTCTCCAAATCGTAAGGGAGGATTTAACAATGGGGCTTTACCCATTCGCCTTGAGTTCGCTGGGAATATTAAGAAGGTACATGAGATTGTTTATAGTAATTGGACTATATTACAATCGGACCCTGAGATAGCTAGGATTGTCAGTACTAAGCCCAACTTTTGTTAAAAGAATAAGAAAGACCTCAGAAGATTACTGTGTCAGCCCAACAATGCTAGAAACATGGTGTATGGTTTGAGTAAGTGTGGGAAATGTAGTGTTTGTGGGGTGTTGAGTGATGATAGAGTATTTATACATCCAAAGCAAAGAAAATATATGAGTTTAAAGTGAAAGCGGATTGTAAAATGAGAAATTTGGTCTATTTAACTGTCTGTTCAACCTGTCCCTCTTTCTATGTGGGAATGACTACACGCTCACTTAGAGAGAGGGTCAGGGAGCACTTGGCAGCTATTAGAAATAGAGAATCTGAGAGGAGTGCCCTGGCAAGACATATTATATGTTAAAACACAACACATCAATTTTATTTAAGGTAGTTTAGTATGTCCATCAAGATTTAAGATTCAGAGATATGAAAAGTAGGTTAGAGTTAAGTGAACTGAGATGGATAATTGAATTGCAGGCTGAGAAGGAACCAGGGCTGAATGACAGAACATCAGTTAAACCCTACTTAAAAATGAGGCGTTTATGATGGATTTTTTATATATATATATATATATATATATATATATATATATATATATATATATATACACACACACACACACACACACACACGCACGCACGCACACACACACACACACACACACACACACACACACACACACACACACACACACATAATGTTAAATGTTTTTAAATGTATTATTACATTTATTTAAATTGAAATTAAGTAGTTGTTGGTATAAATTATGTATGTTTTTGTAAGACAGAAGAGGTATAATATGTGTGAAGGTTCTTTTAGAATTGATTGTATTAATTAAGTAATTATTTATTTTAATGTTTTATTGATTGTTTAATTGGTAGTTAAGGAGTATATAAATGAGTTAGATAGGATGAGTTTTATGGTCTGATGAAGCATCGGTGATGTGAAAGCGCTGTTATTAAAAGTTTTTATTTCCTGCCATGTATCTCCACTTTATTTTTTACTGAAGTATTCGTTTGTTGGTATAAGTAGGAGTTAATCCACAGTGGCTGCAAGTTGAATTTTATTATTCTTGTAGAAGTAAACATTTGCCCATGTAATTGCTAGAGGTAATTACTTGCCCGTGTAAGTTCACAGTCAATAGAACTATGCATTAGCAGCACATACCACTGATAAAGTCTTACCAGGACTGTGAGGCAGAACATATCTGAAGGCATGACATCATCACTGTGGTACAAATCAGTTGTTTGTGCTAAAATAAATGGAGGAGCCTTTTCTCACTGTAATTGTATGCATTACAGCTGTGGTGAATGTCATTCATCCCTAGAGCTAGAGTCACATACATTCACACTACTCAGTCACTGTGGGTTTTTAACACCTACCTATCTAGGTACACAAGCTACTGTACTGACTATATGTGCCACAGGAAAAGTATGACTACAGGTATGAGAGTATATTTGAAGGTGTGGCATCATCGTCATCATCATCATAATGCTGCAAGGCACATGTGTGGCTTTAAAAAAGTGGCGTGTTCTGCCACTTTGTCTCAAAATCTTGCATGACAGTATATGCACCCAACCACTTGTGTTGCATAATCCAGTCCTGTCTGTGACTGCAGAAACACACACATGCAGAATACTTAGAAATGCAAACACCCTGGAATAGCAAGTCTGCGCACATACTAGCAGCGCATAATATGGGTCTAGTACTGACGAATATGAGAGAGTGTAAATGGCTGCATAGAAACAGCTATACCATACCAAATTAAACTTAGGACAAACTACAAAAACAACCTCCCATGGCTGACCCCAAGTATAGGTACGTTGAATAACAAAAGAAAGGAAATCCTCTCTAAAAATAGGAAGGGCTATGTCCAACAGGCAAAAATCTCCCTCATCGGTCTCAACAAACAACTCAGGGGATTAATCAAATCAACCAGAGCTAACTTTGAGGCAAAAATTGCCTCCTATGCTAAGGATAACCATAAGACATTTTCAGTTATGTATGCAACCTTATGGAGAACACCCAACAGTGTGCTGAACTAGTAGCAAATGGAACTCCCTATACTGAACATTAGGGTATAGCAAATTTGCTGACCCATAAATTTAGCTCCAATTTCACCCTCTATCACCCCTAGTTACCCTCCAGGAAATACCCTATACCACATCTCCCCCAACTATCACCAAATGACAGGTACTCACTGCACTCTCCAAAGCTAAAAATATTATATTGATGGGTTCTGATAATATTTCAGGATGCCTCCTAAATAGCTTGAAACACAACCCATCAGGCCTAGCAAAATCTATATTCAACCAAAGCCTCCAGACCGGCTACATTGCTATGGAATTGAAGACTGAAACAGTCATCCCTCTACACAAAGGGGGACTATCAACAGAACCAAGGAACTACAGACCCATAAGTCTAATCATTCTTATATGCAAGGCCATGGAAAGAATTATTGTGGACCTGATAAACAAAGACATAGGAAATCTTCAAACATTGGACCCATTCTAGTTCACTTTTGTCAAAGGCAGTTCATGCCTGCAAAACCTGGTGGACTTCTTTGAGAAGGTCATGAGAGCAACGGACATGGGCAAAATACTGCATACTGCCTACCTTGACCTGAGAAAGGCATTTGACAAATCTCACTCATGTATTATAGACAAACTCAATGATTTTGGCATAGATCCCTATGACACCTGCTGGATAGCTTAATGACACATGGATAGGACAAATAAAGTTAGGGTGGGGGAATCCATCTTCACCATGAGACCTGTTACTAGTGGTGTCCTACAGGGCTTGGTACTGGGACCTCTCCTGTATTGAATATACCTCTCTGAAGTCAAGGCACATGTGGAGGGCCTTTGACTGACCACATATGTTGATGCCTGCAATATGGGTGCAATCACTGACTCCCCTGATGATGGAGATATCCTCCAGAGGATCTGACACAGACAAATAACTGGTACCCAACTATGGCCTAAAATTCAATGCAGAAAATGCACAATTATACCCTTTGGGAAGAAGACCACCTCTGAAATTACAACATTGATAACACTCCCCTAAGAGTAGTCCCAGTAGTAATGGACTTGGGAACTCAGGTTGACAGCAACATCAACATTGATCACCATGTGTCCATGGTGGTGAGAAAATCCATCTACATAACACAACCTATAAGTAAGGGCATGGCATCCAAAACTAGGGACATCATAGTCTCACCATACCCAGCACTTTATAGGCCAGTTATTAAGTACAATCCACCCTTTGGCATATATACATACATACATACATATATACATACAAATATTTCAAGCACGTGCATTAATGCCCTTCTAGTCTGCCAATATACCAAAACACTTGTTCCTATAATGTGTCCAGGCTGTTCTTAAAAGTTTCTAAACTAGTACTTGCTTTAATGTAATTTGGTAGTCTGTTCCATACATCAACTGCTCTCTCAGAGAACCAATTAGTACACTTCTCTTTCCTATAAAATTTTCTATATAGGTTGTCTGATGATTTTCTACTACTTTTTGATAACCCCAAACATTCCCAAAGGTAGTTGACTCTAAATGCCCTATATACCTGAATAAGATCTCCTCATAAAGAGACACTGTACAAGTTCAGGTATTTTAGTCTTTCATAATAATCTAAATTTTCAAATTTTCACATCCATGCATGATGCCCTTGGTATATTTCCGCTGTACTATTTCCAGTTTACTCATACTTGTTTTCTTATAAGGATTCCATATTGTTATTCCATACTCAAGTTTGGGTCTAATGTAACTAACAAACAATGACTTCATAATTTCTGATTTCCTAGACTTTATAAATCTTTTTATACAATCTATAGTTCTATAACTATTACTAGCCAGTTGGTTGATATGATTAGAAAAACTTAAAGCTTGATCTAACAATATACCCAGGTCCTTAAATTAATCTACAGTTTCTATCACTTCATGCTGTATTAAATATTCACCTTTCAGTTTCTGTCTCCCAAATCTCATATGATTAGTTTTTGATATATTTATCAACATATTATTCTCATGTGCCCAAATGTTCAATTTAGTCAAGTTCTTTTGCAGACATGCCTTATCTATAGCACATGGCATGTATATGGCCAGAAAT
>NC_056747.1:1040078618-1040157109 GCF_019279795.1 Protopterus annectens
GGATTGTTGTGACTGTGTCTGAAGTTGTGAGATTGAGTTTGAGGATATGATCAGAGTAGAGTCATCTGCATATTGTATGAGGGTAAAGTGGTTAGTGGAAGAATGGAGATCATCGGTAAAGTTGTTAAAAAGAAGGGATACAACGATAGAGCCCTCTGGTATACCAGTGTGAATGGATAGAAAGGTAGAACAAGATGACTGCCATTTGACTGACTGTTGTCTGTTTTGGAGATAGCTAGAGAACCAAGAGAGAGTTAAGGTGGAAAGTTTTAAGTTAGCCAGTTTGTTTAGTAGTTTGGTGTGCAATGCCATGTCAAATGCTTTTGAAAGGTCAAAAAACAGACATGAGACCAGTTTATTGTTATCTCTAGCTTCAGCAATAGTGTGAGTAAAGGATAGAAGGGCTGTAGAGGTACTATGGTGTTGTCAAAATCCATGTTGGGTAGGAGTCAGGAGGTTATTGTGGATGAGAAATTTCAGTATCTGGTTATAAATGCATTTTTTGAGTATTTTGGATAGTGGGGATAGTATAGCAATGGGTCTATAGTTGGAGGGGTCAGTGGAATTGCCACCTTTATGTAGGGGAACAATGAAGAAAGATTTCCAGATGTTGGGTACAGCAGCTTCTTTAATAGAGCTATTAATAAGTATTGAAACTGGATAGACAATAGAGTTTGCCACTAGTTTGAGAAAGTGGGGAGGTAGATTGTGAGCTGAGGGAGAGCAAGGTTTAAGTTTAAGGAGGAGAGACTTTATGTAGGAGGCTGAGATAGGGTTGAGCAAGAAACATGTTTCATTATTTGTGGTTTGAGGTAGTGTTTTTTTGGGGGGGGGCTGTGTTTGGCATTTGTCAGTTTGCTAATGGTGTCTATGAAAACTGGTTAAGGAGAGAGGCAGTGTCTTGGTCTGCAAGGTTAGAGTAAGGGCTGTGAGTCTGAGGTTTACCAGGGTGAAGGAGTGAGTTGATATTTCTCCAGAAGTTTTTGGGGTTGGATCGATGTATGGATTGTGTCTTTAGGTAAAACATTTTCTTATCATTATATATTTGCTTTTTGGTATAATTTCTTAGTTCTTTAAATAATAGGTGGTGAGTGGGGAATTTGGTTTTATAGCATATTTTCCAGGCAGAGTCTATTTTGTGCATTAGTTTATGAATATCTTTACTGAGCCAGGGGGCATAGTTCGATTTTATTCTTATTTTGTAAGGGGGTGCTAGTGAGTAAATTATGCCAAGAAAGATGCGATTGAATTTGAGTACAATGCCATTGAGAGGAAGTGAGTGTAAGTTAGACCAATTAATAGAAAATAGTCTATCATTGAGAATGTTGGGTATGAAATTAGTGAGTTTATGGCAGAATTTGTATAGATGTGATTTATTTAGCTGGGGAGTAAATCTTGTATACTGATCGGTAAGTGATCACTCAGGGCATTAGGAAGAGTTCTAGGGTTGTGGTAGAGATGAGGGTTGCTAGTTAGGATCCAGTCAAGTGTTGTTCCGTTGTTGGAGTTGCTGTTAAGTCTTGTAGTGGTAGTAATTAGTTGAGTAAAGCTGAACAAACTGATGCTATGGGCAGGGGAGTTGGTATCAAGGGTATTACAATCAATGTTTACATCTGCTAGCAGGATAGTTTCATAGGCTATATTTTGTGTCAACCAGGAGAGTATGTTTTGAATGATAAGGATGTTCTTGCCAGGTGGGATACATATTGAGGTGATAGCAGTCTTTTTGTGATTGTTTAGGTGGCAGTTTAGAATTAGAATTTCTGCAGGGTGGAAGTCTGGTATAGTAACAGATAGGGGAGAGAGGGTCAGGTGGTCAGAGTATAAGATTGCCAACACCTCCAGCTTTTTTGTGGTTCTATCTAGTTGGTTGATGTTGTAGCCGGGGTAGAATATATGTGTAAGGGATATGAGGGTTAAGCCAGGTTGCTGATAGTGCTAGTATGTGAGGGAAATAATGTGAGATCCAGGCATGAAGGTCAGTAACTTTATTCAATAGGCCTTGCACATTAATGGATAGAATAGATAAGTTCTAAGGGGAGGGATAGGGAAATAGGAAGGTGGAGATGGGGTGTGGGTGGGAGTAGTGGTTAATTGGGTTGGGGTGGATTGTTTGGGCAGAGAGTGTGTGTGATTTAGATGGCCCTGGGTGAGGGTGTATGTCACCTGCTAGCAAAAAGATGGTGACTGATAGGTTGGGTGTCGGAGCAAACATCTTGTAAGTAGGATGTTCAAGTTTTAGTTTAACAAAGAGGGTAGGGGTAATTGGAGTATTTTGCATTGAAATAGATGAGTAACTGAGGTATTATGTAGAGAGGAAGACATGGTAAATGATGTAGAGGTAAACTGGCTATTACTGAAGGAGGATAAGGTTGGTGCTAGTTTTAAGCAGTGTAGGCTGATAGGATAAGATGAGAGGGAGGTGAGCAAAAGTAGTAGGGAAGTTACTGTCAAAATGTAAGATCATGGTTAGGGAGGGGTTGGATGAGAGATTGTTAGTATTGGATGTGGGAGGACAAGGGAATGTAGTAAATGTAAAGAGTTGGGAGGACTTAAAGCTAAAGAGTGCAATGTTGTTAAAGGTCTAAGAGGAAGGAGGCGTATGTGGGAGAAGTGGTTAGGTGGAGATTGGATAATTATGTGGGAGGGCACAAGATGCTTAGTGTATAAATTTAGGGTAAGTGGGGATTGGTGGGAATGGGGTAGGGTAGGGGAGTGGAGTGAGCCTAAGCAAAGTGAGGGTAAATAGAGCAGGCTGAGCCTAAGCTGCAAGTGATTTCCAAAGAAAAACAATAAGTAAGTACCTAGTTGCCAGAGAATAGGATAGCTAGAATGTAAAAAGAGACTTAGCCTGTTTTGGAAAGAGCGCAGATGTAGAACAAATTGGGAAATAATTGATATACTAAAAGGAAATAAGGTTTGTTACAGAAAGCTGGGCAGAAAAGGCAAGTAAAATCTCAAAGGTTGCTTGTCAGTAGAAGGACAAGTGAGAGTTGGAGGCAAAGTGAAGATCTGAGCTGGTTAGAAGGAGGTTTTTTTGCTGGGACTAAAAAATGAGGACGAGTGTGTGGGGGTTTACTCACTCTGGTGATGTACACGGAGCCGTGGTATAAGTAGATGTAGACAGCAGTGCGGCACAAACTATATGATATTGCTAAGCATAAAAAGTAATATACATATATGTATAGAATGGTGCTTCTTAGCTCCTTTTGACTAGTGCACTGTAGCTGGAGAGGTTGGCCCCTTGAAGTAGCTGGGTATCTAATGCAGTAGGTATTGTTTAGGTTTTGTTTTCCTGGAGTTTGGAGAACACCGAAGGTGAATACAGAGTATCTACAAGAGTGGAAGGGAGAGATGGATTCACTGGAAACATCTGGAGGTATATAGAGTTGAGAATAGGGGTGAGATAAGGAAGATAGGGAAGGGCAGACTTGACTAGATGCCAGAGAATAACAGGATGGTTGTGGTAGAGACAGGCAGAGGAAAAATAAAGGCAGTAATAATCAAAACACTTTGTGAAGGTGTGGAGTGTGTAAGCCTGCCAACACTAAACACTTTACAACACACTATATGCTGAATGGAGAAAAATTACAGAGAACCAGAACAAGTACAGATTAGGTTAAAACAGTTTTACACATGCAGTACAACTGAGCTAGACTGCATCTAGGTAATGTTGCTAGTAGGGTATGGGAAAATAATGTCTTTTAAAATTACAGCCCATTCATTCACATGTATCTGGTATACATCAGGTACAAGTCAGTGCAGAGCATAGGTTCATACAGCCATTAAGTTGCTCTCACATAGCTTGGAGAACAGGCAAAGGCAATTACAGCAATTCTGATTGAGTTCAAGTCGCTAACCAGCAAGAGCTGTAAGGCTAACAAACCCTCAACTGCTACACCATGTAATTAAGTAAATATAACTATTGAGGCAGTAACAAAAGCAGATAAGGTATGGTAACAAGCTATACGCTGCTAGGTTCTGAGAGTCCTGTGTAATTAAAAAACACTATTGCTTTAGGTCCATTAATTACAACTGTAAATCATGTAATGTATGTCACAAAGATATGTGAAAACCTTGTTTGAGCACAAGCGTTCTGCACTTGTAAAGAAGACACTAAAGAAATAAACAGTAAAGTGCATTAATTATGACAAAGAACTAACTATGACTTTCCTATGTATGCATCACCAGAGTTGGGCAATTCATAGGAAACGCTACAGATGGGGAAGGGAATTGTAAGATGGCACCAGAACACTGAGCATTAGTTTTTACCTTGAGCAAAGTTTTATGGGAGGTATGGAAGAATGGAAAAGATAAGTGTAAGCAGTAAAAAGAAAGAGAAATGGGAAGAAAAGAAGAAACAGAGGTGGATCTGTCTACAAGCTGCTTAAGCTGCAAGTGATTGCCAAAGAAAAACAATCGTAAGTACCTATTAGCCAGAGAATAGGAGAGCTAAAAGGTAAAAAGAGATGTAGCTTGTTTTGGGAAAGAGCCCAAATGTAGAACAAATTGTGAAATAATTGATATAGTAATAGGAGACAAGGTTTGTTACAGAAAGCTGAGCAGAAAAGGCAAGTAAAATCTCAAAGGTTGCTTGTCAGTAGAAGGACGAGTGAGAGTTGGAGGCAAAGTGAAGATCTGAGCTGGTTAGAAGGAGGATTTTTTGCTGGGACTAAAAAATGAGGAAGAAGGTTGGGGGTTTACTCACTCTGGTGATGTACACGGAGCCTGTTATAAGTAAAGATAGGCAGTAGTGAAGCACAGATGACATGATGTTGCTAAGCATAAAAGCAACATACATATATGCATAGAATGGTGCTTCATAGCTCCTATTGACTAGTGCATGGCAGCTGGAGAGGCTGGCCCCTTGAACTAGCTGGGTATCTAATGCAGTAGGTATTGTTTAGGTTCTGTTTTCCTGGAGGTTGGAGAACACCGAAGGTGAATATAGAGCATCTTAATTATGATAAAGAACTAGCCACATCTTTCCTATGTATACATCAGCAGAGTCAAGCAATTACATGTGTGAAAAGGGTTTTGATAGGATAGTGGTGAAAATGGGGGGCAAGCAGAGGGTAGGACAGAGGGGGAAGAATAAAAGAATGTGCAGGATGGTGGTGGGAGAACACAATAGCTGTCCACTGCTTCACAAGATAAATGTTATATCTGGAACAATAATTTGATGAGTTTGGATAGTTTCCACATCATGACTGGCTGACAAAAACTGAATACTGTATGGCTAATTAGACCAACTTGTTTTAAGCAGACACACAGATGAAGTGGAAAACTACGTATGGGGTGTAACTTTTTGTGGGATAGGTGCCTGTTTTTTCCTTTTTTATATAGAGAGGATTGTTGGGGAAGGAGGTTAGGAATAAGATGGTGGGTAGGTAGGTAGGGTAGGTTAGGTATCAGGCACAGACATACAGGACATACAAAATGGACATTGATGGTGATAGACACAAAAAGATGGACACCATGACTGGAATTAGATAGGAGACATCAGAGTTAGACATGGGACATTGGAGGAACATCTACATCCAGCAGGATCACAATGAGAATCTAGTCCTCGCCCTCAGAAATGTCATTACTGTTTCTTGCACAGATCACTGGATCAGAACTGGACAGGATATTGACTTTGTAATTCAACACAGGACTTTCTCTGCTCTGCCAATTCAGGCAGCAAAGCCCCTCTCCATAATGTCCTCCACCAGTACTGTCAGTTCCTGACAGGTGATGAAACCACCACCTCTACTAGTACTACTCCCAGTGAGAACCCCTGCACAAGCACCCAGGGCAGAGCTACCTGATGTAGCTGGAGCAAGTAGAACAGGAGTTATGTAGGAAACACTGACAGGTTGGGACCCAGATGTGCTGGGTGTCCGTGCTGCATGTGGTGGTGTCACTGCAGCCACCTGTGTAAGTATGGTGGTCTGATTCCCAGTGGCCAGTCCAGCTCCCTATGCTGATGGTCATTCATGCTGCAGCAGCTATGTTTCCACAGAGAAAAAAAGAGATATAGGGTTGGGTTATATAAAAACATCAATTCTATGATATTTTAATATTTCAAAATATTAACATCTTGACACATACATATGGCAAACCTTTCCACATCCAGATATCACATGTGGTCATAAATGTGCCATAAAATATATAAATCTCAGTGTTATTATTCACATTAGGCAAATTGTCAGGTAGCTATGTCATGTCTGATTTATGTAATCCAAATAAAGACATCCATTTACAAACTGGAAAGTTTTAATGTTATTTAATGATGCAGAAAATAAATTGTAAATGCTATTCTGCACAAAAAAAATTAATTGCTGCTGCTTGGAACTGAACCCTCACACATCTAAACTGATTTACTCATTGCCTAATACAATGGTCAAGAGCTACTGGAGAAGGCATGCATGTATATCTGATATATAGGTAAGGCGTGCCTACTCAGTCATGTGTGTCTCAAGCTCATATAGATTGATAACCTGAACTTTGGAAACAAATGTGCTATGTTTCAGTTATATTATGGTCTTGTTTGCATTCATACCTGAGCCTTACATACCCTGTGCCTCTCTGCCAGTCATTCCTGATGTGCCTCCCTGTTTCAAGCTATGTCTTCTGCAGCTGCACAGAACACAAAACAAAAAAAAAATAAAAAGCATAATAAATACGTGTCTTGCCTGGTCAGTCCATGGCAGTGTATCAGCTGGTGATGGGTCACTATACTTATACAACACAGGTGAAGTGTTTAAAATTATACCTCCTATTGGCTCAGGAGGTCCGTATTGTGACTCTTCATGTCACTATAATGGTGAGGACATTATTCACTAGTTTGTGGAATGCCAGTTGTACTGGTGACAGCCTTGGCCAGGCCATTCAAACCTCAGGCTTGTACTGAGACCTGGTATAGTCCTCCTGTAGAAGCTTACAGCTGTAGCACTTTATGACAAGTGCTACACAGATCTTGGACTCCTCTTAAAACCACCTTTGGGCACTAAATGGAGTACCACCCCCATCTTCATCTGTCTAATGTGAATAATAACACTGTGATTTATACATATATATATATATATATATATATATATATATATATATATATATATATATATAGATATAGGATACCAAGAAATATGGCTGTGAATTGATGCTGAATTCAGATCTCATGTGTACCAGTTTATTCACAATGATGGATAACCTTACCAACTGCATTTATACAGATGAAAGCACACAAATTGACTGACAGAGAAACTGATTATAATTCCTTTAAAATACACTGAGGAGTTAAATGTGGCAGTGTGACTTGGCCATATGTGATGCTTACTGTATCTACAGATGTTCCATTGTGAAATCCTCAACAGAATTTTGATGATAATATTTGAATTACATTTCAAAAGATATATTGTCTCCTCTATCACCTAACTTTGTTATGGTGGATGGTAACTACACCTACAGTCTTCTGATGCACTGATATGACATAACATAACATAACATAACATCTATTAGGCTGGTAATAATCACTGTTGGTAAAAGAATTATATAAATTGGGACATAATGGGATGGTGAGACATACAAACTACACACTTTGAATAATATCACTTGGGAAGTGAGCCCATGACTAAAAAGAAGGCTAAACCACTAAATGTTGTGCATTAACTGTTAATTCCATGGGAGAACTAACATTCTGAGTTTGTAAATTAAAGTGTAACAGGTTTAGCACGAGTGGAGATAAAATTATGCAAGTCACCATGTGTTTGACTTTCACTTGTTGTGTTACTGAAGTTATGTGTTAAAGCCAAAATTTATTTCTGTAAATCAATTTCATAGTTTTGATTTGAATGAGTTAAGTAAAACATGTAGGTGCCATAAATACTGTACAGGGCATACTGCTTTACAAATCTACTAATTACATGTGTTGAGTCATATTTTACAGTAACTATTGTACATATAGATATGCAAGTGCACTTTAGATTTACTATCATTATTGCCGTGCTTAACATACTTTACATAGAATATATTTGACATATTTAACAATCATTAACTAGAGTTGAGCTGCAAATTTAATTGTTGTAATTGTCACTTCACTTGTACTTCATATTAAATTCCTAATAAAAATTTTGTGAAACACTTATTCTAACACCCTCATTAAAATTATTTGTAAACTAGATTTAAACCCCATATTACCTCTGCTGTTTCTCCAACTTTACTGCATTAACACTTTGAGCCACAGAAAAAGGTAATTGGCAGGTGTATTTTCTTCACTCAGTACTGTCCACTGTGCTGATGGAAGTGCACTTCTGTCAGGCTCATTTGCACTACTGACAGCAGCCCAAATTCAAATTTTGAGTTTCTGCCTTCAGATGTTAACTGTCACAGACAGATAATGATGGCTGACACTTAACTACACATAATGCTAAGTATCATGCAAATGCACAAGGAAAAAATTAAAACAATCCAAAAAAAAAAAAAAAATATATATATATATATATATATATATATATATATATGCCTAGGAATGAACCCAGCACCTATGACATTTCCCTAACACATTCATTCTTTTAATAGTGTTTGCCATATAATAACTTACATTTCTGTTAAATATCATATGGGTTTTATGTAATGACACTTCTTGAGGAAGGGACCATACAGGAGATTACATAAGCTCATTTTGTTCATATCATATACGAATAGGAATTATATAGTTTAAAGGAAATATATTACTGTCATGATTACTACTTCAGAGAAATGGACAATTAAGACAAGATATTATAAATATTTTCTCATGCATAATGTTACTGATTTTTTTACTCTCACTTTAGTAAATCTCATATTGTTTACATTGTACATATAACATTATGTTATTACTACTAAGAACAGGTCCTAGCAACAAATCATTTATGTCACTGTGAATAGTACAGTCCAATTATCAAAAGCTGGAATCAAACCCTGCATTATTGTTCCAATTAATCATATATTAGGGCAGCAACACAATGAGTCACAGAGAAAGTGACATAGCAAGTGTCTTTTTGCCACTCACTACTAAGTATTGTTAGCATTATACACATGCAGCTGTGATTTTATTTAATATGATCAACAATATGCTTAATATAAATTCACAAAGAGTACAGGTAATGTATCTAGCATTCATTACACAGAGTTTGGTTGTTCAATTAATGATAAAAAAGTGTGTGAGAAACTCTCATTCTGAACAATTCAGTAAAGCTATCTGTAATTAAACCCTACATTACAATTGCTGTTTCTTCAAACTTAATGCATTAACAGCTTGAACCATGGAGAAAGGTAATTAAATGCTATATTTTCTTCACAGTATTGCCCACAATGCGGATAAAAGTGCACTGTTGCCAGTCTTATTTGTTCTACTGATGGCATTCCAAATTAAATTTCTGAGTTTTTTCCTTGGCAAGTGAACCATCATTCATTGCTATTGACTGCTAATAGTTTTTGACAATGCTGAACTTTGAGCAAAGATGAAGCAAAAAAAAAAAAAAGAGAAATAAGAATAATGAATAATGTGTCTGTGTGATGATTTCTCAACTCTGTGGTCTTATGCCATGAAAATGTGGCCATTAAGGATCCCTAGTTTCTCACAGACATCAACCTCTCTAGATCTAAACCTTGAAACCATGGCATTAACTTGAAACAGTGAGAAGATTTACAGTATGTGCCACATACAAAGAGGGGTTACTAAGGTAGAGAAAGTAGAGTACGTATAGTAAAGCTTTGACATTCTACTAATTTATGAAGCAATTTATCCATTTTATCAAAGTTGTCCATTGTCATTTCACGGTTGATGTTTGTATGCTTGTGATATTCAGGTTCATAGGTTCATATATTAGTACTAAGCTAACTGCCCTTGCAAACCATTTTAAGCCTAGCCAATTATCCCTTGTGGGGCTCAAACCTTGCACCTTGTGTTTGTAAGGCAAACACCTTAACCATTAGGCCACTCTCCCAACCCCAACAGTTAACCTAAGAAATTGTATTACAGTAAAGGTTTGCAATAGAAGAGTGTGTTCGTCCCTTTCTTTTGTGAGTAGTAACTGTTTTTTGAAACATTTGTAAAGTGATGACATTATGATTTGCATGCATTTAGATATGTATTGTTTGTGTGTTGAATTTTCATGTACTGTATGTAACTTACACACACTTTGTACTCACAGGCAAGTTAAATGTTTTATCTCCAAAGTAAGACAATGTATTCTCAAATTTCTCTTGTAAGTGTATTCTCCCTGACACTCTCTTTGTAAGTATACATTAAAGTGGCTGAAATGTTAAATGCTTAATTATTCATGCACTACTGCTAATAAGTCACACTTGCAAGCCCCAACAAGCCCCATTGCCAAATACCTGCTCTTGTACTGCTAGGGAATGTGCATGGCATTGTGTAGGTCCTCACATCATGTTTATGTGTCAAGCACTTTGAGTAGATTGTGTGATTCATGAATGATAATGAGTTGACACCTGATTTACATATTTACCATGTCCAGAGGGGTTAATCTGCACTAAATAAGCACAACCTGGGGCTAAGGCACTAGTATCATAGTAGGGGAGTCTACTTGGATTCACCTACTTAAGATAATGTTGTTTGACTGCTGCAATCACATTACTTATGCCAAACATTAATACAAATGCTATCAAGGTATGTGATGTTTCCTTACAATTAATATTTAAAAGAGAACTCCACCCAAAAGTCAAGTTTTTTCTTTCAAAAAAAGTGATTTTCCTTCTATGTAATCCAACACTAAACACTTCACCTAGAGAAAAAAAATTATCATTTAATAATTACATTTGCCTCTCTTTCCTACATTTGTCTCACTTGTTAAATTACAAAGGTTACAAAAAGTGGTAGAGTAATTAGGTTAGGTCCCAACTACAGAACCATTAAGAAAACAATGTCTCTTAAATAATGGCATTTAAATATGCCTTATCAGTCACAGATTGCCAGCATCACACCTCAAGTAAACAGTGCAACCTAGATTCTGGACAAAGGCAGGACTTTCAAGCTTAGTTTTCATATGCAAATGCATTTCCCTTTAAGAAACTACATGCCACAAAGAAAGCAAATATGTTTATGTAACTCTTCCTATTTTCTGGCAGTATTTGATTTTGCATCTTTTCTACACTGTAATTTCTATAAAAGTGCATGTTTCTTCTGGTGTTTTGTTACAGCATTTTTGCATGACATACATTGTTTTGTTGAGACAAGTCGGCGAGTTGGCGAAAGAAGATTAACATCAAAGACTTTAAATCTAGCTGCAATATTTAAAACTGTAAATGCAATATAAACCATCTCAGCCCAAGTAACACCTATTAATCACTGGGGTCAAATTTCTCAAACTTGAACACTGAACTACAATTGTTAATTTTGAAGAGAACAATTAACTCAGCTACATTTTCAAGCCTCTCAGTCAAACATTCCTTAAAATGCTGTAACAGAGATGGCCACTAATGAAAATCAGAGGAAGCAACGTTATTAAAAATGCAGATCGATGCAGACAGTGAAATGTAGGCAGTCACATCAATGTTGTAAACCGATGAAAGAGAAACTCACAGTAAGTGATCCCCTCATCATAAGGATTTCTTTCTATCCCTCTAACATAGCATCAGAAAGGCAAAGACATTGACTGCAAAACAAAATCATGCTAGACATGACAGCCTACTTCAGATCATTTTGGGGTATAACAAATTAAGAAATATTGCTAACCATTTACTTTGTTACAGAGGCATTAACAATGCAGAAAAGTTCAAGGTGTGCTGAAAACATGTTTTTTTTCCAGTTTTTAGGTGTGGTTCTCCTTTAAACAGTTGTGGTGGCTATAGTTCAAATAACATTGAGTCATGTCTGCAGTTTATCCATTTGTGATGGTATAGCAGTTGTTATTTAATTATCCTCACCTAATGTTACATGCGTTTATAGCAACATTTCTCTTGGGATGTGAACACAAGTAAGAACTTTTTTTATTACTAGTAGCAATGTGAAGGTTACATTTTAGACCAAAAACTGTGTTAAGCCTGTTGCATATTCCTGCCATAAACAAATGTTATCCCAAATGGTAACATTTTTATTCCATACACCTGATGCATTGTTAATGTTGCTGTCTGTTCCAGAGTTACACATTTTTCATCCTTAGTCATATTTGTAATTGTGTTGTTTGTTGGGGGTGGTTATAGCTATGTATTACATGTGTGTATTCATATAGATCAGTTAGTTAATTAGCATATTTGTTTTCTCGACAGTCACTGTTTCTTTTTCTGATATATATATATATATATATATATATATATATATATATATATATATATATATATATATATATATATATATATATATATATGTATATATATATATATATATATATTTGTTTGTTTGTGTTTTTACACCCATATAGGGTTATGGCTCCAAATAAATCCAGTCCATATGAGCCTGCATTCACAGATGCTGTGAAAGAGGTAATAGTATAGGAACATCATCTACATGTCTCAGATCTCCTGAAAGTCTTGGCTGACATGCCCTTCCATGATGGTATCTGGAGACAGGTGGTCGATGATGCCATTGCTGTGGGTGGCCATGGCCATGACTGCACCACCATCAGACATCAGGCCAATGACATGATCACCAAGACCAATAAAACAGCCAGTGCTGAAGCACAGAAATGAGAGCCTCTGGGGGTGGTACTGCTGTTGAAACACCACTCACTGAAACAGAACAGTTCCCATGCCACCACTCACTGAAACAGAGACATTCCTGTGCACTGTAAGGAATCTAGGCAGCTCATTAGGGGTTCCCATTGTAGTGCTTGGCATAGGTACAGAGTTGGAGGATGAACAAAGAGTGTCTACTGTTGAAGCTCTAGGTATGCCATCAATTATTGTTATATATAGACAGGAAGAGAGAGATAGAGATAGAAAGAGCAAGACAGAGAAAGAGGAGAGAGAAGGAAAGGGTGAGGGAAAGAGAGAGAGAGGGAGAGAGAGAGAGACAGGATAGAGATATAAGTGTATAAACATTTATTTATATTCATACGTAGGTGAGGTTTGTCTTTAATGTGTCATTTTCATTTTAATGCTTATCATCCCTATTTCCATCTCCATTTTGCTGTCTGGGCATATCAGGTACTGAGGTTTCATGACTACCTGCAAATGGTATGGCCATACTTTATTTTTCTTATAGTAGGTAATAGAATTTATCTTGAAGTCTTCCTTAATTCCTTTTTTAATTGCACTTACATTTATTATTGCTTAATGGAGTGTTATACAGCATACATCTGACCATTCTTTCTTGTATTTTTCTTTTTTGTGTGTGTTTTATTACTCTAATGGCAGGAGAGCCTACATTCAGCAATATAAAACTCCTACTGTCTGATTTTGGAGTATCAATAGTATCTGTAGCCTCTCATGATGGTGGCAACAATGGAGATGCACAATCTGAAGTTGTAGAGGGTTAGTCTAACACTGAAGTTGTGGCTCCCACGACCCCTGCCTAGAGTCTGGACACAGTCAGTATGCCTACACATACCCTTGACATAGAATCATCTGAAATAGGAAAGGCTGAGGGTGACATGGTTGATCAGAGTGGTGTGGTTACTCCCGTTGTTGAGCTGGCAGAGTCTCCCCACAGTCATCATGAGGGTGACAAGACTGCCATTAGAGATGGTCAGAGGAGGCATGCTTTCTGACATTGCCCTGACATTGGTATGTCAATAGATGCCACCAAACGTATGTGTAGGGCTGTCATGGAGACACAGGCAAGTTCTACCATGGCTTTGGAAGAGATAGTCAGACTACTGAATGTTGTGCATTCGGATGTGCAGGACTGGTGCCTGAACCATCTGGGTGTCTCCTTAGATTGGATAAATGACACACTGACTCATGCAGTGTCTGTTATGGAACATCTGCTGGTTGAGGGTCAGTATCCATGTGGCCAGAGAGCTGCTACATCTTCAGGTGTTAGCCAACGTGGCCATACCAGATCCCACTCCCTTAGTGGCACTGCTTCCACTATTCCATCAGTGATTGTGGAAGACCATATAGGCATAGTTGTGGACATAGTCATGATGGGTGATCATCAAGCAGACATAATCAGATAGCACCCTGACTTCTAGCCAGGGTCATACAGCTAGCAGCACAACTCCTGGCAAAGGTAGTTCTCATGGTCAGGGGGCAGCAATGGTGAAAGGAATCCTCTGCCATACACAACTCAAACCTCTCCAGAATGACAGAGTGTAGTGCTTGCACAAGTGCTTTGATTGTGTTCTTGTAGTCCCACACATGGTAAAACTCATTTTGCACATACCACCTCACACACATACGCAGACACACATGCATACCTAAACATTACTACTGAGTGATTTAATCTGTTGCTACTGGCCCTCACAATAGATACTTGCTCTTAACCTGATTTCTCACTTATACAGACTTCTTTTGCATCAGACTTGCCCTCCTATAACCCCCCCCCATTATGTGCAACTGATGACAGCTGTGCCCTGTCTTTTGTTTATTTCTTCACAACTTAGGATTACCTATGTCTGATGCACAAATTAGATAACTAATGCTACAATTTGTCTCTTCTGGGGTTGACTCTGTCTGATTTTCACAAAACACAGCTATTATATGGGTAAAGAAGTTTGTTAATTTTGCATGCATCACTGTTACTGTTTGTACATGCTTAACTTCTTAGGTTTTCACTTAGGTAATGAATGTGTGTGCTATCCTCTGCCTCTTAGCTAGGGCCATAGCATATTGTGCATGTCTGTGTCTGCAAGGATTATTCATAGCTATCGGTTCTTCCTTAGACTCCTGATCTCTGTCTGCTGGCCCTGCCTTTGGAGCTGTGAACTCTGGTCCTTGACCTTGTTGTCCTTGTTCAAGATGTTTCCTGATAATCATATTGTGCAACATGGCACAGACTATGAGCATTTTAGTCATAATGTCTGGGTCAAACTACAGTGCACCACAAGATTTGTCTAGACATCAGAACTTTGATTTCAGCAAGCCAGCTACAATCTATATAATATTGCTAGTTTGAGAGTATGCATTGTTGTAAGCTTGCTCAGTGGGGTTGCGTGGGTTTTTTATGGGTGTCATGAACCAAGGTTTCAGTGCATAACCTGCATCTCGCACTAGATGCCATTGTGGAAAGTCACCCTTAGAAAACTATGCAGCTCACAGGTGTGCTGGGGTTTCCTGCACACACATTGCAAATGATCCCTTGGTCATTAAGTCCACTTTACAGTTGCTAGAGTAATATCCTTTCCTGTTGATGTACCTCCTTCTCTGTTCACCATGCGGGGCTTTTATTTTGATGTGTGTGCAATCTGTGTGTCCCAGACCCTCAGGGAAATGTGCTATTAGACAGAATGCTGCATAGTGCTAGTTCTCTCCTCTGGAGTATGTGGAAACCAGATATGATCCCTTACATATTGCAGCATTACATTTGTAAATCGGTATAATATGCTTGAGACTGAGGCCTGTGAACACTCCTAATAAATCCCCTGTGGGTCTGTAAAAGATGCCCGTAGCTAGTACACATACCTACAATTACCTTGTATTTTCATTGGATTGGATTCTCCATGATTTCTCTGCTGCCTCAGTTAAGGGTGACAGAGGTTGCATATTTCCTCTAAGGTATCACTGTCTACCTTGTAGTGCTCTACATGTTCTGTCTTTTTTAATTTCTTCAAGTCTTTTGGGTTTCTAGTACCATGACTGGACTGGACCCCATTCCTAAGTCAAAGTATGATTAAAGTTCATGAAATTAATATTGTTTCAGTTTTTGATGTTAGCCAGAAGTGCTCTTCGCAGTACCTGCAATGTGCTCAGCATTGACTACTGCAATTCATACAGAGTTACATGTATTGGTAATATATCTAAGTATGACTGTAAATTCGTTCTTATAAGACCCATTGCTCCTACTACTATTGGAAGTATCCTGGCTATCCTTCTTTTACATTGTCCTTATTTTTGCTTGCAAATCCTGGTATTTCATGACTTTGTGTCTCTCTGTACATAAGACACTGCACTCACTAGGTGTAGCAATTTCAATGACCAATGCTGCTTTTGTCTTCTTTTCATGGACTACAATATAGGTTTTCCTCACATCAGATATAAACTTCATCATTTTATATAATGCTTTGTGGCTCAATTTTCCAATGTTTTTCATTTACTTCAATATTATGTTTTCACAAACCTCAATGCAACAGTCTTGCCACATTATTATGCCTTTCAGTATACAGTCCTTCTGCCATTAGTATATCACAACCTGCAACAAGATATGAAACTATTTCCAATTCTGTTTTTACAAAATCTACATTTGTCTGTTTCTCCCACAAGCTCAATGGACTATGTAAACCAGCATGCACATAGTCCACTATCTTGGTCTGCCAATATTAACCTTTCATCATTTGATTTAAATTCACCTCTCCTTAATCATTCCTGCATTCAGTCCTGATCAACATGAGGTTGTTCCAAGTTTTTTCTATACTTGCAATTATATTTGTGCATTTTCCTCATTTCTTGCTTTATCATCTGATCCTTTACCTTACATTCTTTCTGCTGTGTTTTGACACATTCAGTTGCTGCCTGATTTTTATCTACTTCTGGCTTGTTTTCCATTCCTGCTTGACACTGATATGCTTTTGCTAAACTAAGCAGGGAAGTCATCTTAGACCTATTCTCCTCATATTTTAAAACTTTTTCATTACTTTTGGATCTTGTGAGATCAGCATATATATTTGAAGTCCTACAATTACAGAGCTATACATGTAATCAATTTTGAGGAGGCCCATAACTCCTTCAGAATGGGGAATATATAGTCATGGTCTACACTGATTTTTATAAATAATTTAATGAAAATGAAGCATCCTTCTTATTTTCCTATCCAACCGATCCAACACCTTTTAGAGCCAGTAAATCACTCCAAAACTGCAAGTTAGGACAGGAAGAGCAAATCAGTTTATAACATGGACATTGTTCCTAGATGTTAGCGCTGTTTTCAGTATTAATTTTAGTTTTCTAAAATACTCCTTACTAAGGTTTATTCACATTTCTTCATGTTTTATTGTTGATCCTTCATCATTTCCCAAATATTTATATGCTCCCTCTTGCTCAAGTTCTTTTATATCACATTCCTGTCCCAGGTTGATGTTTTCTTGGTGCTGCAGCTCTCCTGCTATAAAGGTTGCTTTTGCACTTTTATCAAGACAAATGACATTGTTATATCATCTGAAAAAGTTTTGACCACTTGCAGTTGTACTTCCAGTTCCTCATCTGATGAGCTATACAGTTTTATCATACACAAAAAGAAGATGAGAAGTCTTTACAGGTTGTTGTTTTTCTGGGAGCCAAATTGTAGCCATGATTTAATCTGTTAAGTAGTCAGCTAAATGGGTTAAGGGCAAGACAAAATAGCAGCAGTGACAAAGAGTTAGTCTGGAATATCCCCCTTTAAATTTTTATCCCTAGAATAATAATTTGTCCTTTATCATGGCTTAACTGCAAAGTGGTTTGCTACTGTTTCATGGCTGCTGTAATGTAATCAATCAGTGTAGGTTGTATCTTATGCATTTTTAAACACTCTTTTATCCATGAATGTGAGGTGCTATCAAATGCTTTTTTATAATCTGCCCATGCCATGCTTACATTCATCCCCTTTTTACAATTCTCCATTATGACTTTATTTAACAACAAATGAACCTTTGTTCCACATGACTTTCATTTGTTATCCTTTTGTTTCTATTGCCATGATTTTTACTTCTAAATGACCATAAACTCTGTCGGCATCAATTTCAGTGTATAGTTTGTACGTCGGTGGAAGGCACATTATTGGTCTATAGTTTTTAGGATAGCTTGCAGGTTGATTCTTAAGTAGGAGTATTGTTTTTCCTGTTGTTAACCAGGTTGGTGTCTGTTTGGGGTGTGCATATACTTCTTACTCATGGCTAAATCTTCATGTAAAAATGTTAATACTTTTAACCAGAAGTTAGGTGCTACATTTGGGCCTAGGGTTTTCCAGTTATGTGCTTTTCTTAACTTTGTTTCAATTTCTCTTGCCATTACGTCATCCCGTTTCATATCCTCTACATTTGAACTTTGTATTTTTTCTTTAACTTTTTTTTATCCATTCAATGTTCCATAGGATCTTCATAGATATTTCTCCAAAATGTATCCATTTCTTCTTTTTAGTGGTGTTTCACTTCTTTTTGCCTTGTTTCCCAATTATCTATAAAACTTTTTTGGATCATCAATAAATTGCTTATTTTGTACTTTTCCTTTGTATTTATCTATATATCATCTACGTTTTTCTGCCTGTACTGATATTTTTGGTTGATTATTTGCAATAGTGCACGATAGATCCTGATCTGTATTTATCTATATATCATCTAAGTTTTTCTGCCTGTACTGATATTTTTGGTTGATTATTTGCAATAGTGCAGGATAGATCCTGATCTGTTCTAATACTGTGCATTGCTTTTATCATGTCTATCTTTCTGAGTATTTTTGTTGATCTGTTCCCTTTTCTGTACTCTTCTATCAGTGACACTTTTTGTGTTAATTGCTTTATAGTTTTCTCTATTCAATACTTCTATGATTGTGTTTGATTTCTCCTCTTCCTTTCCTTTACCGCCTTGTGTTTTTGTGGTAAGACTTTATCTGCTATTAATTTAGTTGAACAGTAATATAGACTATTTACTTCTGTTATTTTGCATGAATTTCTATGAAAAGTTTTAATTACTGTGTTCATTTATTTTATCAAACTTATAGCTTTTTGGGTTTTATTAACTTTCTGTAGTCTGTTTCTTCCATTGATCTTAATATGTCTGTCCATCTCTATTAAATCAAGCAACTCTTTTCTGAGATCATTTTCTTCTAAAATGAGGGCACTGTCTTTGTTCTCGATTTCCTATGGGTATTCTATAGAAAGTTCCAGAGCATCTTCCTCTGCCACATTCTCTTCAATTTCATCCTGTGTCACCTGTTGCTCTTTCATATGGGAACTCACTAACCTATCACTCCATAACATTGACTGCATCAGAGTCACCACAGTTTTTTGTTCCTTCCCTTGGTGTGCACTTCCAACTGAACTTTTTTACTGGTTTCCTATTGAAGGCTTCAATGTATCTTCATATGGCAAGTGATCAGATGTTTCTTGCTCCACTGATTTCTCCTTAATTTGGGGGTCCATTGCTCTATCCTGCTGTGTGTTACCAGAGTAAGATTTTCTACATTAAATCCTTCACTTTGTGAATAATCCATAACCTTAGTTTCTATTTCTTTAACTTCTCTTTTTCATTCCCTAGTGCTCTGCAGTTTCTGTATAATGAAGTCCATGATATGCGAAACATGGTCTGTATACTCCTCCTTCTAGTCTGAGGTCTGGTAGCAGCAGCTCCTTGTATTAAAGCCTGTTGCATATGCAAGTTAATGATAGCAGCAGCAGCAGCCCCTAACATTTTTTATTAACTGCGTTCATGGCTGTATTCCATGAGTACTGCGACTGCGGGCAAAAGGGAGTGCGGTGTGTGCACATACATTTTATATGTTCCTGAATCGTTCCACCATATTGAATAGCTTTATTAGCATGAATTTCACCGACTTATGCCTTCATTAGCATATTCTGTCACTAACCCTTGTTTTGAAGTGAGGGACGACATGCAGAGCTGTTTAATGAATACTAATTAGCAGGTTTGTCATTGTGCATTGTGCACATGCACTTAGTGCAAAGTGTAGGTGTTCATGAACCCAATCCATAGTTTCTTCTTAGTTATTGACAATGTGAATTAAGAAAGGCATATATGTTCAACAAATCTGTAGTCACACCTGTCAGTTTCTCAGCAGCCAATAGATTTTAATGCTTCTGTCATGCTGGATTCTTTCAAATGTTCTATTATTTTGTGTTCTTGAACCTGAGAACATGGTGATTACCATTGACCACCAAATGCTATGTATCCAGTGACTGGAATAACCATCTGCATACATAATAGGGCAATAGAAAGTATTTTTGATAGATGTGACTTTTTTTCAGTTATTAATTTACTTTTGATCTTTTCCTCCAAACCCGCACTGGCTTTTAAAGCTGATGACATCCAGTTTTTTCCTGTGAGATCTGGGTTTCATTTGCAGGCCTTAATAACCTGCAGATGAAACCACAAGTCATCATTCAGGACTCATAGGAACTGTGTGGCTTATGCCCACCATTCCATACAAGCACAACAAATGGCATCCTTGTGATAGTCATACCAGCAGCCTCAATCCTAGAGCATAGTAAACGCCATATTCTCATCCCAATAATGGGATAGTTGGCAGATCACCCCTCATCCCCACATCTTCAGACAGCTTCTCGTGGGTAAGGCAGGCTGTGACTGAGACATTCTGCACTATCAGGATTAATAAATCAAAGTGTACATTTATGTTTATATTATTAAACAAATAGATAAAATGGCAACTATGTAGCACATCATGAAATGTCTTAGTCATTGACAACTTCATTTTAAGACATAGAGATACAACACTTAGGCTGGCTAAGAATAAGTTGACAGGTGTCTCTTTGGTGCAAGGGTTATGAATGTCACTAGGGTCTCTAGGTCCCCACACCACACCAGATACAGTTACAGCCTTGTAGGGGTGACTGATATTATGCATTCCACCTGGGGGAAGATGCAGAGAGCCATTTTTGAGCTTTTTGATCATGTCTTTGAAGACAGCAAAACCATGGCATTGATCAACATTCTACTATCACCAAAAAGAATGCCTAAATTCAAGGATAAAATAATTGGCTTCAAAACTGGCTAGTAAATGGGTATCAGGCTAAGGGGATCCAGTGCGTATTTGGATGGGATGAAATGGTCATTAGACCTACATGGTTAACCATGGATGGCCTGCATCTGTCACTGCTTGGTTTTCACATACTGACTAAAACATTTGCTATCCCATGGTGACTTTTTTTAAGCAGAGTTCACACTATGGGCATTCCAACATAGTAAACTGGAATCTGGATAATAGCAACACAGTACTGCTGAAAGGCAAAAGCCTAAACAACAAAAGCACTGAACTTGGGGTATTCATTAAACTTGAAGACATCAGCATTTGTATAATTACAAAAATGTGGTTCCATTATATTGATAGCATTCCCTGCATTCCAGGGAAGAAAGACTATCATGCATTCAGATCCAGTGGCAACTGTGAGGGAATATCTATATTTATTTCTGACTCCATTGTCTCTCACTAGATTTTACATGATACAAATTTGAAACTGGCTGTATTCTTAGTTATACAAAGTACTGCATTATATTCAATTATAGATCTCCACCCTTTCCGAGTATACAGAATGCTCAAATCAGTTAGAAAAGTTAGCAATCAAACCAAATACTTTTCTTATAGGTGACTTTATCTATCTGTACATAAACTGGAAAAATATTCTACCAATAACAAATATGCCCAGAGGTTTCTGAACTTTTTGAATGCCAACACACTTGACAATATTAATCATGGACTTACCTGTAACATGAAGACATGCAGCATAGTTTCCTTTGGTAAATCTTGCATTGTTACTGCTTACGATAAATGACTTTCCACTTAAGTAACAGTAACATCAATCTTGTTGGAATGTAGCAGCACATTTCCAATAAGGTACATCATCACTAATGCTCCTAACATAAAAAAACAGCACAAATAAATCAGATGCTGCTATCTGTGTGTTGCTAAATGTCTGACCTGGCAAAAATTCTGTCTTGTGTCAGTCAAATATTGTAGCCTACGTGCTGCAAAAATTCTCTTTCCCTGTCTTGACAAGTGCATGCCTAAAATTAGGTTTGAATGTTCTACATATTTATGCATTTTAAAACAGACCATTTTCATGCAGGTATTTATCCAAAATATTTTCATTCACACTGAACTTAGTTTCCCTTTGATATTTGATTTGTGAAAAATAAGTCCTGACACATATACAAGCTACACTATCTAAGAGGAATGTAAGTTCCCTACTAACAGTCCTTGAAGATGAGATCATTTGTACCAACATGGATCAAAACAGCTTAATACTTTCTCACATTAAGGCATTCAAAGACTCTACTGACATCCTACATTTTGTTCTTGGCAAACATAACACTGTTTGATGTTCATTATCCTCTCTGCTTCTTTTGGCTTTTCCCAGTTAGGGGTCACAACAGCAGATCACCTGTCCACTAATGATTGGCAGTGGAGTTTTACAGTGTTGAGTTGCCAGCCTGGTGCCCAACCTTCCATGGAAGGCATACACACACACACACACACACACACACACACACACACACACACACACACACACACACACACACACACACACACACACACACACACACACACACACACACACACACACACACACACCCAGGGTCAATTTACAGTATCCAGTCCACCTACAGCATGTCTTTGGGATGTGAGAGGAAACTGGAGCACCCAGAGGAAACCCACATGACCACAGGGAGGACATGCAGAATCTGCACAGAAGGCACCCCAGCTGAAGATCGAACTGGAGAACCTCTTGCTGTGTGGTGGCAATGCTAACCACTGCACCACCATGGCTGCCCCATTCATTATCCTCTTTGCAAAGGCAAATATTAGTTCCACTTATAATTTAATCTCTAATTACTATTATATAATTTCTGGCCAGATTTGAAGAATCTCCCACTTCTAATTTAGTAATGTCTGCTCTATCAATTGCTGCACAAAGGACTGATCTTCATCATCAGCAGTCCTATTAATGTCCCTGTTTCTCATTATTTATTTAATTTGCAAGCATACATTTCTCATCCAGCTATCTTTGTACTTCCACAGATTGAGCGATGTCGTTGACTTTTGGTATTTTCATGTTATTTAATACTTTCAAGTTTAATTCTGATTTTTCCTTTTAACATGCCTCTTTTTTACTTTCTTACTTGAATAAATTATGGGCAGGATTCACGAAGCCTCCGTGTAAGAGTTATAACTCATACAATGAAGCTGCAGTTAAACGGAGTGATGTCAGCATGCTCTGCATATTCATGAGAGCATGCTGAATCACACTTAAGGCCAACACGGTCCATGTAAGACAGTAGGGGGCATGTCCGTAGGCCGAGCCCTGTAAGCGGACACGCCCCCAGAAGAGGAAAAGTACCCAAAGTAAACACCCATGACAGAGTCCACGAAAATGTGAATAAACAGAACACAACACATGCCCCCACAGACTATGAACAGAAAACATATAAATAAACACGTTTTATATATTTTTTAAATTGTAAAAATGTTTAACCGTGAGTGTGCGTTTGCAGGCGTGCCCGTAGCAGCTACAGTTAGCAGGCAGTGGGAAAGCATATAAGAACTAAATATGCAAAATAAGCCAGGAAGCAATAGCGTAGCGGTAGAGATGTTGGCTGAAGAGCAGGCATTCATGGTTCGAGCCCCCACAACACCAATTTTTTTTTTTGCAAAATAAGCAGGAAACAAGTCCCTGACAAATATGTACACATAAAACCACAATTTATGTAAAATGTAATGAAATAGCCCATTTATATTGAAGAAATGTGAGGTAAAAAAAGAATAAAAAATGCCAGATGTGCTCATAGCTGAGCTACAGTTTAACAGAGTGAGTGCATCTGCCCGTAGATGAGCAGTGGTTTAACTGGTGCAAAATGAGTGCCCGTAGCTGAGCAGTGGTCTAAACCGCTAAATCTATGTGCTCCTAACTGAGCTGAGCGTAATATGCGTGCCGATAGCCAAATGAGGCTTAAAGCAGCGTACCCCATTTGCGCGGAACTGCGCACTGCGCAAACAAGCTAACCGATGGGCAACGTTGAGCAAGCCATATCAAAACTGCCTTTACACAGACACACCCCTCAGCATGTCTAGACAGTCATGAAAAATAAAAAGCAGTGGCCAGGTTCGAGCCCAGGATACTATACACCATAGTCAAGGTACTGAACCACTAAGCCATGACAGCAGTACCTTTAAATGCAATAATAGCTAATATATAGGAATGAATACAAACTAGAGCATGACAATGCAGGTTTACTGAAGTTGATACAATTCCAAAATGGCCAATCACAGATATGTGCGGGAAAAATGGATTATATAAGTCCCATAGGTGGGAATACACAACATAAACAATTGTAGAACTGACCTGCAGGCAGAATGACAGGAGTAGGAGAGGGTAGTTGCTTTCGAGCACAGAGGTGGGGTGTTGAGGAGTCCAGGTACATGGTCTGGCTCCTAGTCCATAATCATGAGGCCCAACTCATGCAGGGCCAGGTCCTCTGGGGAGCATACAGGGCTGAGGCGTGGGACCGGTTGGCTCATGATCTCACCAGTGCCACAGGGATTCCAAGGACTGGTGAGCAGGTCCGTCACCACCATGCGGACCTGAAGAGATGCAAGCAGGACCAACTGAACCTTTGGATCCAGGAGGCCCGGCAAACACCCAATGCCCCACTACTGAATAAGTAACATTTAATTATGTATGTAAGAAATTAAACTAGCTGATATTATGGAGATGTGTATTCCAATATTACTTCATTTATATTACAGCTGCAGGTGTCTGTTCTGCGAACCACAGAGCCTATGGCGATAGGCTGGTGTGGTTGCGCCACCAGGCAGGTCAGTAATCCACTACCAGTAACTGTAAAGAAATATAAAAGTATGACAGTCAGCAAAAGAGTGCAGTGTAGTCAGTAAGGAATAAAATCTGCAAGTAACAGTGTGAAAGTGTCTGCAAGTATTGCTTGATTACAAAAGTGTGTTTCAGCCTGTAAGTTAAACCGAAAAATGAAGCTGTCTGACATATATTCTGAAATAAAAATGTCCTACCTGTAAGAAAATAGTACACAACCTGCAGCAGGCTGAAAAGTATAGCTGCAGAATATGATGAAATCACATGTGTGAAATATATCCCTGTGGAAATACTGAAACATGACAGAAGTGAGACTGCTGGAAAGGATTGTAATAACTACAGGTAAAACATGTCAATAAAGCCTAGAAGTAAGTACCATCCTGAATAGTAAAATGAAAACAGTAGTAATAACCCCTGAATAAAGTATACTGCAGTCAAGACAGAATGAAATGCATGTGAGATTCAAAACAAAACAGCGAAATCTGTTCAAAGTGTTGCTGCATCTGGAATGTGTATCCCAAAATCTGGATATGTTGCTCTCAGTCTGCAATATGCAGATAGGATGATTGTCTGATATACCAAACATCCACACTTGTCTACAGCTATATAAAGCAAATGTAGCAGGATGATGTAGCTGAACAAAGCTAGATATGAATGTGTATGAAGAACAATAAAATGTATATTGATGTTGCAGTAACAGTCCTATCACCAAGTTGAAATAGTTATCATATAGGAAACTGTAGTTAGAACAGTAGTGTGTATATAACTGTAGCTATTAGAAATATACAGCATATGTATTGTTATTCAAAGGTGTTAATATTACTTTCTTTACCCCACCCTATAACCACATATAACCCATTCCATGTGAAAATGGTATGTGCAATCACAATTAACACCCCTGGACGTTTGTCCTGTTGGGTCATATATATTTGCATGTCCGTTGATGCATCTGCCCTGTTCATACATCCACACCTGATGGCCTGTTGCCATCAATTAACCCTGCATGTTGTTGGACTGTGTATTTCTGTTCAAATTATGCATGTGTTATGCACGCTGTTCAATGGTGTGAATATCTGGGTGTTTGGTTAATGAGAATACTAATGCATGTTGTTACAACTAATTGTGAATGGTATTATATGTCACTAACCCAAACTGTCATGACATAATGCAAAACATAGGACAACAGGGAAGGCGGGTTCCAGTGGACCCACCTCTCCCACCTCAGCTGGCGAGTGCACCTGGCACTAGTGCCGAGTCCGGACCCTCCTCCGGTGGTCCTGTGCCACCTGCGGGTAGAAGCGCTGCAGGGGATGGGGCTCGCCCCCCCTCTGCAAGTGTGGCTGGAGGAGAACCACCACTCACCCTCGTAGCATCCGGACTGTGGTGCGTAGGGAGATTCGGGACTCTGTTCTCGAGCCCCTACGCCAGCTCAAGGCATGGGTGGCGCAACTAACGGGCATGCCTGTTGCCCCACCTACACAGCCCCCAGCACAGCCCCATCCTGGGCAGTGAAGGAACAGTGGCAACTGCCTATGGGTGGGGATATCAGTTCCACTGTTGCCATCTGTGGGCTCATGGGCTCTGGATATCCAAACCTCTGTCCCCGTCAATTGTGTAACCCCCCCACACATGTCATACACCGCCCCTGTATGCGTCTTGTTTGTCTTGTCTGTTTACCTACCCAACCTACCTCCCCAGCTGTACCGACTTCCTTCACCTGACATACCACTCTCATCTGAAAAAAAAAGGGCACTCTGTACCCACAAAAAATTACGCCCCATACATAGCTGCCCATTCCGCACACATGTCTGCTGGACATGGAACCTATCAATTACAATTGGCTGTACAACAAGTATTATTGTTGTCCTGACACCTCTCTCAGGGGTGGAAGGTTTCAAATGTCACACCAAATTACATACATATGCACAGCTGTTGCTGATGAAGAAATGGGCAGCTATGGGCCTTACCTACATCCCTCCTGCACATCCCAAGCTTGTTTCCCTACTGTCTTACCCTCTTTGTGACCCCTTTTCACCACTTTCCTGTCTCCCCATTTTCTTTTCTTTCAAAGAAAATAGTGCGGGTGTGTGCCAGAGTAAGCACCGTTAAGCGGTTGTAAGCGGGTGTGTGTTGCTTGTGAGCTAACCGCCAGTGCGCATGTCGTGAGCTCCAGCAAACCAGCGCTAACCCAGTTACAACTGCTTAAAAGTGCCTTAGTCACTTTGATTGACTGGTCCTATACTCAGTTCAAAAGCAAAATAAAATCCCACTGTCAGTCCCGAACCCAGGACCTTGAAAACACTAGTCTGTACGACCTACCACTAAGCCATGCCTCTTATACAAAAACATTGTGCTAAAATAAATATAACATGTAATAGTAGGGATGAATGTAAAGGGAATATAGGATGTGTAGTACACAAAGCATGTCATTTAAAATTACTGTCAAAACTACTGGATTTCCATAATAGTAGTGTGTGAACAGAAACAGCCATGCTAGTTGGCAGCTTGTAGATAATAAGGTCAGTTAAAGTACATATATAAATGTATGTATATGTACATATATATATATATATATATAAATATATATCTATATATAGTTGTAGGAGTCAATGTGCATACACACTTGCTACAGGGAACATGAGAGAGGAATGGAGAAATGTGAATATACAACACAGCCTGAATCATGAGAGAGATACTAACCTTTACACTCACAGTACACTGTCCACAGCATACCAGGATGGTCCCTGTCCTCACAATCTGAAAGGGCAATGCCTATCCACCATACCCTTTTATAGCACTGACCTGAAATCACAGTGAGAACTGCAATCAGTACACAACTGGCTGTATGCAATTAGCAAATGCTGGCTTACAATTGGTGCAGAGGCCATCACATGGACCTATGCAGATACCTACAAAAGCATCCAGTGCTAGCACTCCCCACATGCAATACATTCATTGCATTGTCTGTAAGCAGACAGAGGGAGAGCGAGAAGTGAGAGAGAGAGAGAGAGAGAGAGAGCAAAAAAAAAAAAAAAAAAGATTAGACACTGTGACTCTGTCACTCGAAGCTGTCAGCACTGACAGTAGCAGCAGCAAGCAGAAGCTGTGGTAACACAACCAGCTGCGACAAACACAGGTAATGCAAAGTAGCAGGTTAATAGTGTGCATACTGTGAACCCTCCAAATGTGTCATAGGTCTGTATCAATAGGTATGTCCATGTGATATGTTGTGTGTAGGTAGTTCCACCAAAAGGGGATGACCATACATTACATGTCAATCAGTCTTAGGCCATGATCCTGGTAGCAGTTGTCTGTGCATTGGCCCAGCAATGGCTGTAGTGACTGCTTTGAAAGGTCAGCCAGGTTCAAAAGTCAGGATCAGACCATCCCAAAGGCACACTGGCTGGGAACAAGTGTCTGCAGGTACCCGATATCACTGCATATACATCCCATACTGCATAATTCCATAGCTTAGCAGACCAGGCCTGATATGCATATGATGTGGTAATTCCCAGGGTCAGTCGAGGTGCCCCCTTAGTGGTGTGGGACCACTGTTGCTGTATGCCACTGTCCAGGTACATATCCTGTAGTATGGCCAAGATAAATTATCAGTGTTATATGCGGTTGTATGTCCTCTCGGAGTGCCGGTAGCACACATCCAGGGATACCACGAGGTCACAGTGATGCTGTGTGTTCTTCTCTGCTGAGGGCGGCCCTCACCTGGACATGTGAGATGATAGGGAGGTTACATCCAGCTGTGATAAATATTTCAACTGGTGGGGAGAAGGAGGGGATATGTGCACGAACATGTCTGCAAGATTGTTGCCAATATCCGTGTGTTTGGTGAATGTTAAGTAGGTGTGTATTAACACAGAGCATATCTGAGGCATGTGGTCCATATGTGTAACATAACTGAAGAAGGCCTTGTGGTCATCCATAGTGTTTGTGTCCATTTCCCTCCCAGTGTAGGCCGTGGCCGTTGTTATGACGGACCGTAGCGTAGTACCAGTGCTGACCACAGATGCCTTCTCTTAATGTGAATGTGCTCTGTCCTGCAGTAGCCTCCTGCTATTGTTATACAATCTGCCTCTGTCTTGGGTCCACCGGACAGGATGCCTAACCTTTGTGCATAGGGTCTGGGTTAGAAATGTGTGTGCAAGTTCCATGCAATCTGTGGCATGTCCGTGGTAAGCATTTGCAAAGGGGTCAGCAGTGTGGCTTGTGGCTTCCACTGGCCCAGTGTGCTGCATTGATACCATCTCAGTCCCAGCAAGTGAATAACTGTCTAATCACATACATATCAAAGTAGTCTACTGTGCTGGTGGTGGTGGTGGGATATGTATATCCAGGCTGAGTAACTTCTGTCCACATCACAGTAGTGGACAGTGTCCCACATACAGTACCTTGGGATGAAGCCCCAGAGTGAGGTTGTGCATTGCACCTGTCAGTGTGTGCTGACCGATGGGGCATGCTACTATGTTGTGTGGAATGTGGCAGGTATTGTTGCACAGGTGTTGGCTGAGCACTGATATCTGGCCATGTACCTGTGTATCCACCACGACACACACACATGCAACATATGGGAGTAGTAGTATATCACTACACATGAGTTTCATGTATAGTATGTGTGCCATATATTGCTGACATGGTCTGCTGATATCCTGTTTGTGTTCTCTTCCAGGGAGATGGTGCGACAGCGTAACCCCACCTACTCTGTGGCAGAAGATGAGGAGATCCACCAGAGCCTGGTGCGGGAGTATGACATCCTGTTTTCCCGCACCAGTCAGAATCAGCAGGAGATGGCCACACTGTGGCAAGACCTTGTCCGTAGGGTAAATGATATTGGCACACATAACAGGACATATGAGCAGGTACGACATCACTGCAGTGATTTAATCTGAAGTGTCCGGCAACATGCATCAGATATCCACAGGCAACAGGTAACCACAGGAGGTGGGGCGGCCACACATCCCCCCCTCACCAGACTGGAGGGGCTACTCCTAAGTGTTGTGGCTCCAGCCCTGGAACACCAACAGCAGTACACCTGCATTGTGATGGAGGCTGGTTCCACACAGCAGCTCGACATGGAGCGTGCAGGTAATATGCCATATGTACACTTGACTGTTCTGTACTTCTGTATCATATGCAATATCAATGGCACAGTTGTACCCACTGACATTAATCCCATCATTTCTGCAGGTTCTTCCAGGGTTACAGCAAGGCAGGCCATCCATGCTGGTGAGTGTGTTTAACATAACCTATAATAGTCCTGATAATGCTAGTAACAGTAGTGTAACTCAGTAGTGCTCTGTGTGTATACTGCGGGGTGTGCATGTGTGCAGGTGTGCCTGTGCCCATGTGTGCATGTGTGCATGTGTGCAGGTGTGCCTGTGTCCATGTGTGCATCTGTGCATGTGTGCCTGTGTCCACTTGTGCATGTGTGCATGTGTGCCTGTGTCCACATGTGCATGTGTGCTTGTGTGCATGTGTACATGTGTGCATGTGTACATGTGACCACGTGTGCATGTGTGTATGTGTGCATGTGCCCATGTGTGCATGTGACCACGTGTGCATGTGTGCATGTGTGCATGTGTCCATGTGTGCATGTGTCCACGTGTGCATGTCTGCATGTGTGCATGTGTGCCTGTGTGCATGTGTCCACGTGTGCATGTCTGCATGTGTGCCTGTGTCCATGTGTGCATGTGTGCCTGTGTCCATGTGTGCATGTGTGCATGTGTCCATGTGTGCATGTGTGCATGTGTGTATAAGTGCATCACTGGTAACAATGTCTGGAGACTGTAAACTGTGTTTCCTGTCTTCCTCCCACAGGTTCTGGGGCTGCTCTGGTGACATGCAGCAGGGAACCTGAATCCTGTGCCACAGCTACTGGTAATGATGATATTTGTGTAATGGTACAGGAAGGTGTGTCAGGGTCTGCCATTGGTCAGTCAATTGACAGTACACAGCTGTCAACCCCATCATTGCGCACAGTCATCCTGCCTGTACATCCTTTGTCACCATTGTCCCTAGGCGATGGACAAGATACAGAGGGCATAGACCAGGGTAATGTGGTACCTGTGGCACATGCATCCCCACACAGCAGCCATGGGCAGGGTCCTCCAATGGTACCACACAGACAGTTGCCCATGGGTTCTCGTGGGAGCATCCATGGGCGTACTGCCTCTGGCCGACATGCCCAAAGAGGTCTGTCAACCTCAGCTATGTTTCGGACTGTCATGTAGGCACAGTCACGTATGGAAAGGTACACCAGACAGGGTCTGAGGGAGCTGAGAGCATGTCGCACAGCCATGACAGACAATATGCCTGACATTGCGGATGCTATCCGTAACTTCACCGATGTCATAGACAGACGTTGTGGGGACATATTACAGCAGTTCCACAACCAGATGTCCATGAGCCAGGGCAATGGTGGGCGTTTGCGGCATCAATGTTGCCGTATGCTGGCAGCAGCAGCAGCAGCTGGCAGTCGGCGCGGACAACAGGCTCGTGCACGCCCCCATAGTGCCAGCAGCAGCCCCAGCAATGCTGGGTCTGTGCTGTCATCGGAACGCCCCAGGAGACCACATGCACATGGCTCTGGACAGTCCCAACATGGACTTGTGTCCAGCCAACACACTCCTGCTTCTGATGACAGTACCCAGTCTGGCTTTGTACTGGATATGGTCCATAGCACCCCTGCCAGGCACAGGTACCGTGTCTGTGCACACAGACACTGATCTGTATGGCCTGCCAGGTGCAGTCTGTGGCTGTCCACAAACCCCTGTATATGGCAGCCATAAGGTGGAACTGTGTGCGTGCATACACACATGTGAAATGTTAACACCTAGGGCAACCACATACACGCACACACTGCACCAACACTGCCCCACCCTGTACTGCTGCCCCTCACCAACACACATACACACACATGTCAATTGGTGGTATCAGTGGCTGACTCAGGCATACCTAATTCACACCCTGTGCATATGATGACACTGTGCCACCTCCTGCAATCTCCAACATCATTGTGGGAACAGGTAAACACATTGCTGATGCACAGGGTGACTACATAGAAGTGTATTAGTAGTATCATGTTGGTAACAGTACAGTGTGCTTCTATGACTGTGTGTTTATCCCAGCATGCCTGCTGCAGTAGCTGTATGAATGTCCTGAATTGTTATCTGCACCCATAGTACATACCAAAGTATAACAGCTGCACATAATTGCATGCCGGTGGTAAGGTTGTCAACAGATAGCCACATACATGGGTAGCACAGGGGGAAAGCTAACGCAAGTAGTGATATGCAATGGTGGACATGTACTGTAATGGTGTCAAGTTGCCCACAACGACTATGCCATGTGGATGTTGGCGCATGTAGATATGTGTGCAGTACCAGTGTAATCCAAATCACAAATAAGTATGACATAATATCAGTTCTACCATGGGCATCTGCGCTGCGTATTCCTGGGTACATGTTGATAGTGCCTACATATTTGCATTGTTACTTACTGTTATTGTTACCCCTTCTTTGTTGTATAATGCACTACTTCCAGCCCTGTTTACTGTAGCTTTGTTTGCATGCATGTTCGCTTGGGGTTCCCTGTAACACTGCTTACACCTGCAATGCAGAGTTACAGTGCTTCTGTAGACTTCTAGTGACATCTGCATAACTTTACACATGACAGAACGTCACTGTCTGTCCTGTATGCATGTACGTTGCCTGTGACACATTGCACACGTCTTACCTGGCATTTACCCACATGTGCAGTCATATATGTCAGTGCTATGAAACAGTAGCGGTACACCCACACATACACACCTTCAGTATGTTGTTCCCCATTGGCCCTATGTGTTGGTACTCACCATGGCAATCACACTACTAGGGTAGCATGTGCAAAGGTAACCTGTGAATCGCCTCTATGGTCCAGTTGTGGTTTATGTGAGTCATGTGTCAATGTCACAGCTGCCACATGTATGCAGTCAGCCATCACCCTTGGCCAGGAACATTACAACACATGTGTGGGATGCCACCACACAGCCAATCTGGGGACTGGTCTCTCTGAACCCAGTAATGCCATACCCTGTCAGGTGGCATGTCATATACACTACATCCTGGACAAACGTCAACCCCAATCCCTGCTGCTACTATTGATAATACCCCTGAAGATGTTCCTGATAGTTTTGACCAGTTCTTTACTGAGACATTTCAGGCCCTAGCTAGCCATCTACCTCCTAGCTCCCCTGGTCCTGAAAGTAGCACCCCTAGAAAACTACTTGCATTCAGCTGCCAACCAGTCGCCACTTCACTTCTCCGTACCTTGATTGAAACAGTGAAACCCACTACACTTTCTGCCAATCAAGTCCCTGCCGAGTACCTATCAAAACCAGATGATGCTATTGCTTACCCCATCTCAAAGGTAATCAAAGGAACCATGGCAGAATCTAACTTTCCCACCATTTTGAAAATGTCATATGTAATCCCACTTCACAAAGGAGGCAGCTCTACTGAATTCTCCAATTATAGGCCAATAGCTATACTCTCTCCACTTGCAAAGATTATGGAAACTTTCATCATAGACAATTCATGCACCACCTAATCCAAAATTGCATTATGGCAGACACTCAGCATGGCTTACGTCCTCATCACAGCACTACTTCAGGCCTCCTAGCCTTTACTAACACCATAAACCATACTTGCAACACTAATTATATATCCTCAGCCCTCTTTTTGGATCTTTCCAAGGCATACGATATGGTTGATCACCAACTTGTACTCCACATCCTACAAACACTGTCTAGATACTGGAGCCTTCCAATGGTTTCAATCCTACCTGCATGGTCGACAGCAGGCTGGCCTCTGGCAGAACAAACTCTCTAACCTTCTACCTAACACCCTCAGAGTACCACAAGGCTCTATACTAGGGCCCTTGTTGTTCTCCATCTTCCTTAACGACCTTTATACTGTCATCCCAAAAGTCAGCTGTATCCAATATGCTGAAGACTCTACTGTGATCTGCTCAGCCACATCTCCAGTAGAGTTATGGTCAGCTACCCAGACCACCTTTAATACAATAGAAAACTGGCTTTCTGAACATCGTCTGATCCTAAATCCCAAATAAACTAAACTGCTGTTATTCCACCAACACATAGGTCTACCACTTTCACCGTTACCATAACATCAACTGATGGCACAATAATCTCCCCTGACCCATCTCCGAAACTATTAGGTGTCATCATAGACAATAATCTCAAATGTGACCTACATGTTAACCAGATTATCAAAGCCATCAATAGAAAACTAGGGTCACTTTACAGAATTAAAGCCTTCCTCCAGCTAAAGGTGCCATAGCTCGCTCACACCTTGTTTCAACCCTTCTGTATGCATCCCCTCTACTCTCGAATATGAACAAGACTGTCCTTAACAAACACTCAATTTGCTACAACCACATTGCCAGGTTTGCCACTGGGCTGCCTTTTAGGACACATCATTGCATCAATCTAAATTAGCTTGGTTGGCTTGCAATACCCAGCCTAATACAGTATAACCAACTGACTATGGCCTATAAAATCCTCTATAATCCAGACAATACTCCTGCACTTCAAATATTATCACCCCCTATAACAATCCTAGACCGCTTTGATCCTCTAACAAATTACTACTTCAGACTAGCAGGTTTAATAACACAGCCGGTGATTCTCTCTTTGCAAACCCTGTAAGTAGATCCTGGAACACACTTCCAGCTGATATTACCCTACTGTCCACCTTAGGTCAATTTAACAGTAGACTCAAACAACATTTGTCACTTAACTGGCTATGTCAATGTATCAAGCCTGGCTAACTCGAATGTGTAAAATCTGTGAACCACTTTACTGTGTAATTTTAATTTAATCCTGACTTGTGCTCAGGACTAACATTAACCTGTGGAACATGTTTGACTTGCTTACTTATGTAATCTCTGTAAATAATCTGTTTGTAATATGTAATGCTAGTATTATGTAATGCTGTATCTGCTACCCTCGTAGCTTGTCTCTACAGGCCTCCCCTGGAAATGGACATGCATCCAGTCGGACTATCCCAGTCAACAAATGTAGGATAAATACATAAATCAATAAAATATATTACAGTGACTACAATACAAGTCAGACATTGACATGCACTGACAGCATGCTGAACACACTGGGGACACAGAATAGCAGCCTGCCTGGGCATCACACACCTCCACAGTTGGCACACAGGCATATGTTCCGTCGGAACAGAGCACATGCCACACATGGCACGCACATCCCCTGTGCCACACACTCACAGCCTGTAGGGCTACACAACACACCTGCTACAGACGTGTCAGGTACCTGTCTTGTGTGCTGCACTGGGGTCCCGCTCAACAGGCTGTATCTGGTGAAGGTCACAGTGATATGCCTCAGGGGCACTATGGTCCACCACAGCACACATGCATACAGGTCAGTCAGAGGCATGGACAGATATGACTCACTCATTGACCATGCCAGTATGGCTGCCTGAGACATACCTCCCTGGACTACATGATAGGGGACATAGAATGGATCTCTCAGCATGTGGCACAGGCCAGTATGAGCCTGATGTTGGTTGCCAACATACCCTCACCAGGTATTCTACCACTATATGTGGGAAGGGTGTTGTATGTCTACATTATGCTCAGTCTCCACTGTCATTCATAGGGTATCCACTGGCTGTCAACGTGTGCTTACATGCTGGGGAAGCCACAATGATGTGCAAGGGTCATCTTACACGTGACACCCATGGCCCGATGTATAATGGCAAAGATCCTTGGTACACACATACTGCCTTATGCTGCAGGACACGGTTTACATAGCGACCTCCGTGGGTATCACACAGGTTAGGACACTAACAGTGCTGCTACACAAAAACAGCAGTGTACACTGGAAGATGCATGCACCAGACACTGCCCTCAGCACGGTGAACTGCAATGTCTGTGCAGTACCAGATTCGTGATTCATGGCGCACAGGTGTTACCCATCACTGACAGGTTATGCCCCATACCATGCCTGTCGTCCCCTACACATGTAACACACATGGATAGGGGGGTGGTATCCCAAGGTAACACAGATACACACATCTCCAGGTTGTTGGCACATCACAAACCATCAGGGCCTACTCATGTGCAGCTAACAGTGTGTCGGACTGCCATCTGGTTCATAGCCTGGCACACACAACCCTCCCATACACAGGATGGCCACCTATCCTCCATAACAACACTGGCAATATGACAGTCTCAAGAACTGTGTTTATATGGCTGAACTGCATCCAGCCAAACATTGTGTGTGAGCATTACTGTAGCTACAACACATTAGTTGAAGGGTTCACAGCATGTGGTCACCGAATTGCAGTGGAATGACATGTTACCACTACCACAACAGGTGGGAACATGCAGCACCTGTACATCGACTACATGTACACTATATGGCCCAGACCAGATGTGTATCCCCTGCTGTAGGTCTTTCACCATAGTCACCCACACTGTATAGAGACATCCCACGTGCGGACCCTGCACAGTAAGACACAGTCATATTGGTATACATTGCAAATACCATTTATCCACTCGAAGCATGTGTCAGGCATGGTAACTACTGCAGGTCACAGGTATTTATGTGTATGTGTCACACACATACATCATGTGTGCAATGCCATTGCTGGTTTAGGCAATGGCATGCATTATGTACAAACACCCACACAAGGTCATACTGTGTGACACAACCACACGTGACAGTTGTTGGTTACCAAAACATACCTATCTGTACTCTGACAATGGTAATAGAGAAGTAGCAGAGCACACTATTGGCATTACTAGCCAACTATCCCTGTTTGGCTGTGCTGATATTGTGGTGACATCCCCTGTGTTTACTGGGGGAGTATGCAGCATCTGGTGTATTGTAATATTTGCCAAAAGGATCTGTTCACTCACACTTGCATTTAAGCACACCCTACTACCCCCACACACATGCACACTTGCAGGATTCATTCCCCTACCTAACTAAGGTCATGACACACGAGAGAGACGCATTAGCGAAGTGCACTATTTGGTTTACTAGATAGTTCCTCTTCTCTGGCTATACTTATAGGGTGCTGACAACATCAGTATTTTGAAAGGGTAATGTGCATCAGGTAGTGTGATCTCCTGATTGCCAAAACTAACATGTTTTTCATACGGAAATGCACACACACAAACTCCCCACATCCAAACACACACACATGCTATTTATAGGTTTCAAACTCCTACCTAACTACATTACGATACTCAGGAGAAACACATTAGCAGAGTGCGCTATTCACATTACTGGAAGGCTTCTCTTCTCCTGCTGTACTTATAGGGTGCTGACATCATCTGTGTTTAGAAAGGAGAGTGTGCATCCTGTAGTGTGTTCTCTCAGTTGCCAAAAGGGACATTTCCCTCACACACGCTAACCCCCCTCATCCAAACTTGCCATTTGCAGGATTCAAACCACTACCTAACTATGTTATGACACTCGAGATGGACATATTAGCAGAGCACGCTATTCGCATTACTGGGAGGCTTCCCTTCTCCTGCTGTACTTATAGGGTGCTGACATCATCTGTGTTTAGAAAGGGGAGTGTGCATCCTGTAGTGTGTTCTCCCAGTTGCCAAAAGGGACATTTCCCTCATGCACACTAACCCCCCTCATCCAAACACACACCCTTGCCATTTGCAGGATTCAAACCACTACCTAACTATGCTATGACACTTGAGACAGATGCATTAGCAGAGCACGCTATTTGCATTACTGGGAGGCTTCCCTTCTCCTGCTGTACTTATAGGGTGCTGACATCATCTGTGTTTAGAAAGGGGAGTGTGCATCCTGTAGTGTGTTCTCCCAGTTGCCAAAAGGGACATTTCCCTCACACACACTAACCCCCCTCATCCAAACGCACACACTTGCAGGATTCAAACCACTACCTAACTATGTTATGACACTCGAGATGGACGCATTAGCAGAGTGTGCTATTCATGTTACTGGGAGGCTTCCCTTCTCCTGCTGTATTTATAGGGTGCTGACATCATCTGAGTTTAGAAAGGGGAGTGTGCATCCTGTAGTGTGTTCTCCCAGTTGCCAAAAGGGACATTTCCCTCTCACAGCCTTTCACACACAAACCCCACTCACCCACACACACACACACACTGAGCATTTGCAGGATTGAACCCCTACCTAACTCTATTATGACACTTGAGAGGCGCATTAGCAGAGCGCACTATCCGAATTACTGGGCATCTGTTCTGCACCTGTAGTATTTCTAGGGTGCTGACATCTTTATTTCTACAGAGGTGTGTAGATGTAGTACTACCTGTCAGGTGGGGGATAGCATATATATGCATTTGCAGCCACCTACGTCAGGGTCAGATATGCACATCGCACTGGCAGGTTATGTTCTATACCATGCTTTGGGACCACAGGACCTGTAACACACAACACAACCAGTCCAGAACACCACACCCACATCCAGGACACACGCTTAGCTTCCCTGGGAACAGAGCCAGGATATGCAAATATTCACATACACCATTCCAGTAGTTAACATCAGGTACAGGCATATTGTGTGTGAGAACTGCTCAGGCCTCTACCACTTTACCCTACAGCCACTACAATTTGTGGGTCCATGTGCTATGGCAGAACCACACACCACAGCCACATGGGTGAATACATATTGCACCTGTCCATCTGCAACGTGGGTACTCACTGTTCCACACCAGAGGTAGACCACCATTGTTGATATCTGACCATACCCACCTTTCCCTGGACATCCATATCTCATCTCCACCCCCAGGCAAGGTTGTCACTGCACACAAACTGTGTTTAGCACATGCAGACTCTACACTTGTGTAGACTGGGGTGGATAACTTCAGATGACCCATGCTGGAGGACTATACTGGCCACTCAGCATAATCCTTGACAATTGCATCCTATGAGCATGTGTACAGATTGCATTGGTCATGCTATCCCACATATACCCATGACTGCTCCACAACAAGACACCTGTCAGCTGTACACCGGCCATATATGCGCAGTCCAACAGACAGAGTGACCTAATACATTGCAGAGCTGTAGCCCACAGAGGGAGGACATCTGTGGACAGTTCCAGCACGGCACTTCATTCACACATACTCATTACAACACAGTGTTGACAGTGGAATCGTCCAGAGAATGCAGATAGGGCTCCCCTCAGTCTGTTATTGACGGACACCTACTGTCAGAGATCCTCAGCAACCCTCTCACAGCACACACCGACAACATGGCTGTGGCTTAGCACATTCAATCCCTGAGACCTCCACGGTGCCCCTGCTTGACAGAGGCACAGCTCACTAACCTCACATGTTGCCTTCTGTGACCTACTTTACAGTGGCATGGTAGCCTACTATCCTGGGGATGCAGATGCCAAGCACACTCTGGCTGAGCTGTCATTCACTGGGGCAAGAAGCCTAGTATTGACCTCTACACCCATATGTTCAATTGTCGGATGCACAATATTTGTTGTGCTGTTCTACTGTTTGCAGGTCTTTATTGCCATAGCATTCCCTGTTCCTATGACCAACATGTGTATCTGTGGCAGATGTTTGCATATGACGGTGATCCACTATATCACTTATGCCTCTGTGGTCATTTACTGTGTGCACTGGGCTGATTGCTGTGTTGTGGTTGGTTCCTGGACTGACACATACAAATACCAGATATGTGTGGCCAACTGCTACACGGAGATATGGCCTAAGTGTGTGAGCATGTCCAGTTCAGCCTTTCCATGGCATGTTGTCTGACATATGCCTCATTTATCAAAGTGTGTGAGCATGCCCAGTGTGAGCTTTCCATATGTTGCACTCTGAAGTCCACCACATATTTGGGTGTGTGTGACCTTCGACATTATCGCACGTTTATGATTGTGCATTGGGTGTCATGTTGTGTACTAACTGGCCAGCTGCTTCGTGTCTGCCACAACAGGGATTATACTGTGCCTGCAGGAATTGCATGGGATACTTTGCAGACAGTTCTCAACATACTTTCATAATGACCTAACACTGTAGTACCGTATAGTGTACTGGTTCGGTACTTTCACTGTGGTGGACAGTATCCTGGGCTTTAGTCCTATCACTGCTTGACATCTTCATAGTGAGCACAACAGACTGTGTAGGGGCCAGTTGTGCACATATGACCATGTGCAATATGTTCAGATATGGACTACCTACACCAGGCTCATCCAACATTGCTAGTGTATTCCACAACATGGCTGGACATTGACAAACACTAGTGGTGTTCCGTAGGCCATTTCTGATGGTAGTCACAGGGTGTGTTTGTCCTTCGACACACATTGTAACTGGAGTTTGCCATTACATATGTCATGGTTGGTATACTGTGCCTCTGTCTACCTCTGACATAACAGTGATACCCAGGGTAGCCTACCATCTCCCATACACTCATCAGGATGCCTCTTGAGGGGTGTCGATATGTGGCACTTTGGCTGACCTGTACCAGGAGTTTACTGAAATGTGGGGGTGCCTTCTGTGTTATGGATCATTCTGTACAGCTTGTCCTATGTATGTCAGTGCTGGGGTTCAGGTCTCTCATGTGCATAGCTCACTGCCATTCAGATTGTACAAGGTGCAACATGTTCATTCATTCCAGGTTGGACATGGCTTCATACATCAGGCACAGCTTTCCTGTAGCTGGGAAGGATGGCGGTGTGTGGGGCTGCAGTTTGTTTACTCAGGCAACACATGGCATCTATTCATGCTCTTTGCTACCCTGGTGGGGTACTGTTGTGGACTTTACAGTTGATGGAGGTGTATGCTGCGGCATTTCCCACAGGAGCTATTGTAGTCAGTTGTGATGCTGATGGAGGATGGCTGCAGAGCCAGAGTGAGTTCCCCTTATCTACATCTGCCAGCCTTCATGTTTGGGTGGGTATATGGTACATGTTTCTGTGAACACTACAGACACATGTCTGTCCAGTGCAGGATATTTATCTCCTTTTGCACCCAGGTCTCACATTACATGTTAGGTACCTCATGGGTTAACACCTGTGCTGTAATTTGTGGGCACTTACTGTATATCCACGGTGGTTGTCTATACACAGTTCTGCGATTAGCTTGCTGACATGGCTATGGCTACAGTTGTCTGCTTGTAGGTGGCCCTTTTGTGGGTTGCTTGTGTCAGCTGGGGGTCGGATATGGTGGGCTGTTTGTACTCCTCTGCTTACATGCTCTGTCACAGTCCTTCCGTGTTGGCCTATACCTATGGGACATGTATACAGAACAGGGGTGGGGGCCATGGCCAGGCCTTGTGGGATGCCACTCATATCTGCTTTGTAGTCTGACATGGATGCGGCATGTCTGACCATGTCAGTTCTGTCCTTGGTCTGCTTTGCAGCCCCTCTACTGACATAGGGGTGTATATTTAAGCTGGTGGACATATCCATACTGAACACTTACGGTATTGTCTAGAAGCATGTGCATGGTCCAGCTATGCTGTGTGGACCACATAGCCCTCATCAATGACCGTAATGACTGCTTCAAATGGGTCAGGCATGTTTAGGGGCCGGTTCTCAAGTTACAACAGCCACAGTGTGTAGGGTCCAGTATCAGTAGGTCCACATTAGCCTTATGTCTGCGGTACATACTGATCCTTTCCATAGCTGTGCAGAACAAGCTTGTCAGGATCCTGGGGTGGTAGTTTGGAGTATCCATTCAGGCAATACCTTTGTTGTGATGGACCACTGTTGTTGTACACTGCTCTTTGGATACATATCCTGTGGTAAGGCTGACATTGGCTAGTAGTGTTATTTTGCATTCCATTACTCTTGGGGTCCATGTTGGCCTCAGCACAGGACACCATCACATACCTATGCTGCTGTGTGTTCTGCTTTGCAGATGATGACTGTTACCTCAGCATCTGCAATGTCAGGGGACCATCTGCTGGGATAGGTATTTTGCACTCGGGGGGGGGGTGTTTGCACTGCACCTGACAGGTTGTATGTTAGCAATATGTGTGTGTGTTTGGTATGTTGTTTGTAATATCTGTGTGATTTGGAGCATATCTGTGGATGCCCAACATGGTTCCTACCATCAGTTGGGTATGCCTTGTGATTATCCTTAGTGTCCTGTATGTTTTGTATCTTCATAGGTTCATGGGTTCATAGTAGGCTAGACACCCTAGGCCATTAGTACACCTAGCTAGAGTGTGTGTGTCTTCGCCACCCCTTGCTATGTTCAATTATGGCCATTTATGAGGTTCTTCACTGTGCCTCTGTCTGGTCGTGACACAGTGGGACCCCAGTATACATGTACGGTCATCCATCCACTTGGCAATATTCCTGTTGAGGGGTGTCAGTGAGGGGCTCTGCCTACCATGGATTGGGATCCTGTTTTTGGGTGTGGGGAGCCTATGGGTTATGTATCTGTCCCTCCAGCACATCTTATTTCATTATGTGTTGAGGTTGACATCTGTGACTCTCACAGCTCCAATGGCTTTGATTTCCTGTGGTGTAGCATGTCCATTACTCCTGTGTTGGACATGGCCTGGTACAACAGACATACAATGCCTCTGTGTAGGCAGTGTGTGACTGCAGTCAGCTGGGGTGTCTACAGCCAGGCAGCATATGACATATATTTCACACCCTTTATCCTGTTGGTGGGGTAACTATGAGGTCTTCCGAACAGCTGCAGGTGTCACGTATGGTACATCCCATATGAGTCATTGTACTAGATTATGGGTCTTATAAGGGAACAGTACAGCGGCACAGTGACCTCTGTTGATGTTGATGTGAATCCTTTCATGATACGGTGTCCAGTATCAACAGTCTTCATAGCCACATTGGCATTGTGGCTGTCACATGACAGATTAATGTCGACCTGTGTCCCTAGGTCCCTGATGACTCCTTGCATACATAATGGTTTGACACCTATGTGGTACTTTGTGTACCTTGTCTGGTATTTGGTGGGACATTCATACTGTTCAGTGTCTTTGGATGTCTGGGAGGGGTTCTTGTGTGTGAGAGTGTGGTCTGTCGCATGCTACAGACTGTACAGCAGTTTTGACTACAGTTATGTGCACATGGGTGGTGTCCGCTGCTTTGTGCATTGTCAGTTACCTGGCTATATGGGTGTCTGTGCTGCATATGGATACTCTCCCTCCTTTGATGTCTTGGTGCAGGTGTTGGGGCCATAACACATGGTATGTGGTATAACCTAGTAGTGCTGGTGTGCTATCACTAGGCCTGCAGCAGGCTTCTGTCACTGGACAGGCATCAATGTTCTCCATAATGGGAAGTGCCTCAGGGGCATGCATATTGCAGTTTACACATCTGGCATTGGTCAGCATTACCCTTATGTTTCCTACCACTTATGTTTTCTAGGGTGGTGGGTAGTCTTTTTGGCCTTGCCTACATACGGCTCTATGGAGGCGGCAAAGGCCTTATCCAGTAACCAGACGCACACAGGTAACAGCTGACAGCCATCCCTGTAACAGCAGCATGGCTTGTCATGCTTGACATCTCAAGCAGACACACATTACACCCTCTTGGACTGACAGCTGTAACTGTGCCAGCTGTTAAACATGAGCATTCTGTGTTTGTACTGTGGCATCATTCTTGGTGAGGGTTGGATGCTGCACACAGCCAGTGTCATCCCGCCCTGGGGTACATACTCGGAGGGACCATCCATGTCTCATTTGATGTTGACCAGGGAGGTACATCTCAGGTAATTCACACCAGCATGGACATTGAGTGCATCATATTTCTGCTTGCTTTGGGGTGACCTGCGTACTTGTGTTAAGTGGCATTTTGTGGCAACCTACAAGCAGCTTACTCTACCCTTTCCCTTGTTCAGTCTGGTGAGTGGGACAGCTGTGTGTCTGCCTATACAGACACCTATTACGACTGTATCAGGCATGTTGTTTCTCCGTCGGGCCTGTGACTGTTTGACACACCAGCTTTGTGTACTATTCGTTGCATGTGCTATGTTTGAAGGTTGTGGTTGCTTGTGATCTACTTTGGAGGCTTCTGTTGGTGTGGTGTGTTTGTAATTAAGGCCTCTGGGAATATTTGTCTGTGTTTGTGTTTGGTTTACAGTTGTGGTAGGTCTATGTGTGACTGGGTTTGTGGTGTATGTGGTTACCTTCTCCTCCTGACTAGTGTTGACAGTACTGAGTTGTTGGAGCTCAACCTCTGGTTTGGATACATGGATGCATCTATCACATATGTTTGTATTTATTGGGGGGTGTTGTGGTTGTCTGTGTACTTGGTACTGGCGTCACATTGCCTCTGGATTCATAGATTATACTTGTTGTGGCTGGACTTAGTGGACTGTATGTGTGGACATATGTTGTTGCCATACTACTGGTCAGTGATTACTTCTCTTTTTATGTTTGCTCTATCATGTGGTAACTTCCTCATTCTCTTGCATGGTTTGGTAATGGCTGGAGGCCAGCATGCCAGATGCCTGTGTGTATGGCATTGTGTGTTGTTGTTATTTGTGATTGCATACTCCAAGCATTCCTGGCTGTGTTCATGGAATGCCTGTATAACATGTTCTGTGGTGTGTCCCATATTCTGCCCTTGCACAGGGCCTTTTGTGGATTCAACATCGGTTTTGAGGGCTGAAACCTATACTTTACACATGTTTTTCACTGTGGTATTCTGGCCAGGGACTGGGGTCAGGGTGTGTATATCCAGTGTGATTACTCTATGGTCTGGTCTTACCAGTGAGGGGTACACTTCTCAACTTGCCATCCAGTACACATGTTGCTAATTATCACATCCAGTATGCTTACCCCTCTTGTGGGAGTAGTACATTGTTCCTGGGCATTTTGGTTTATGGAATCTGGGTAATTTTCTCCTACTGTGTTGGTGCTAGTACAATGCTACCGGTGTATGTCTGGGTATTTTCAGTCGAGCAATATAATGTGGTTTGGGGGGCTTGATATATTCATGTATTCCGACATAGGCCAGGTGCTGTTCCTGGTATTAGGACAGTGGCCTGCAGCAGGCTATATACTGTGAGGCAGTTTTAGCCATTGGTATTTGACCATGGATATTCCATGCTGCTTCTTGTTGTGGTACCAACATGGGGGTGTGGTTATCCTTGCCATTTCTTGCTAGTCACCCTCTTTTTGTAGCTTGTTCCATGTTTTGTAGCTGTACAGCACAGTATGAGGTGTGACCTGGTAGTGTTAGGGTGCTGATGTGAGCCTTGCCCAGTTCTGTATTACAGGACTGGTATCTACATTCTTTTTACTGTGTGCATTTACACTGCACACATCTTGCTGTTTATACATCTGTCATGGGGTAGTATTACATCTAGGTTCCTATCCCTTGTAGAACCTATGAGGCTGGGTTTGTGTTTTGAGACTTACCTATTCAGGGCATGCTGTGGGTACTGACAGCCTTTGCCAGTATCCATGGGGCATGGCATGATAGGTGCATGCCACCCCTAGCAGGTGGTGCATCATGTCAAACTCCGCATATCTTCCCAGCCTGTAACACATTGGCTCCTCTTTGACTGACTGCATTACTTCAGCCAATTATTGTACTTGATCTTCTTGTCTTCATAGTGTGGCATCATGTTTGGTGAGGGTGAGATGTTAGTCAGGGTCTTCATGTTTGCATATACTAGATGGTGTTACATTGCTTAACACATCCCTGTACATGTTTGAGAGCAGGTTGTGTCATGTTAGGCATCCCTGTTACTATATGAGTGAGTCAGAGAGGGGTATCATTCCCAGGGTTCCTACTGAGCCAGTGTATGTGCTATGCGTTGCCTCTTTGCCAAGGCCAGGGCATACTGGGCACGCCTCCTTCTGCCTACTGGGGCAGGCTCAGGTTGTTCCTCCTCTGAGTCACGCTCTGCCTGTGATGGCCTTGGCAATGGTGTGGGGCTGTTTGGCCCGGCCCTATGCTGGTCCTGCTGCAGCTGTTTTCGCAAGATCATATTATGTAGCATAGCACATACCATGACAATTTGGGTACATGTAGTTGGTGTGTACTGCAAGGCTCCACCAGATGTGTCCTGACACGGAACCGTGACTTGAGCAGCCCAAACACATGCTCTATTACATTACGTGTTTGTGCGTGTGCCTCATTATGGCGTTCCTGTTCAGGTGTGTGTGCGTTTCTGATGGGTGTCATCAGCCATGGCTCCAGTGCATAACCTGCATCCCCCACTAGGTGTCCATGTGGGATGTCCCCATTGGCAAATGTCTGGTACAGCTGCGTCAAATGCCAGATGTGGGAATCGTGATAACTCCCGGGGCAGCCAGCACACACATTCATTATTATGCCCTGGGCATCACACATGACCTGGCAGTTGATGGAGGGGAAGCCCTTGCGGTTAATGTAGGCCCTACCCCGCTCACCGGCTGGTGCTTTGATGTGTATGTGCGTGCAGTCTATTGCACTCAGTACTTCAGGCTATTCCGCTATTTGCTGGAAGAGACGCATATTGCTGGCCAATACCTCACGGGCATTGGGGAAATATACATGATCACCGACATGTGCTGACATGGCATCCAGGAACTGGTGTAGTACCCTGGAGGCTGATGCCTGTGATATCCCCATCATATCGCCAGTTGGTCTCTGGAAGGTACCTGTTGCTAGTATTCTTAGGCCAACACATACCTTGGTTTCCACTGGGATGGGTTCTCCACTGTTGGTTCTGTGTGTGAGGCGTGGCCTGCACAGCTCAACAATTTGCTGCAGGAGCTCTCTGTCCACTCTATAGTGCTCTACTATCTCCAGCTCATGTAACCCGTGGTAGGTGACCCTGGGCCTGTACACTCTTCTCCGTCTCCTCACTGTGGGTTGTCTGGCACCATCTGCATTGTCACCACCCTCAGGAAGTAGCCTATGTCTCATTATGACAGCTATGGCAGCCCCTAACATTTCTGCTCTGAGTGAAGCTTTTTCAGTTTTCACTTCTATTAGCTTACTCCTGTCTTGCAGTGTCTCTTAATGGAAACATCCTGCACTATTGTTTGCAGAGTTTTAAGTGCTGGGCTGGGCTACTATTCTGCCTGTGTAATTGCCTGCTTCTAATTATTTTCACCTGCTAGCTTCAGCAGTTATCCCTGCTAGCTTCCTATTAATTCTGCTGCTTCCTTTTTCCTCTCTGTTTCCTCAGGGGGGAGCAACGTGCATACTATCTGAAACACGCTCACAATGGCTTACACGCATGCACACGTGCTTACACGGTTCAAAATCTACTTATTCAGGTTTAAACACACGTACACCCGCGCAAACACTGTTACACGTCTGCCAACAGCCTCCAACATACTCAGACTGCCTTACATGCACGCACACCCGCGCAAACGGTGTTAAACATCTCCCAACACGCTCCCACATGCTCACACTGCCTTACACGCGTGCACACTGTCCTACTCGCGCTTCATGGTGCGCACACGTGCACATGCACGGCCAGCAAGAAACTTTGCTGTAGGTAACAGTGTACACCTTCCATTTCTTCACTTTCCATGACTTATCTAGTGGCACACCTCTTTCCATGATCTGTGCCTGTCATCTGTCATGTTACACTGGCCTCCAATGAACTGCATTTCTTTCTACCATTCCCCCCTGTGATGTCACCTATCTCCTACTCTATTCCTCCCCCTTTTGTATCTCTTACACTACTCAGACTGTGCTCATTTGGTATGTGACTGTGAGATTCAGTATCCGAACCCTCATTTACATGAGATTGCCTACTAATGCTTAATTACATGTCTTAGACTCTGCTTCCCCCCTTAGCAACCACTACATGGTGGCCATGTTGGTTTTGGTCTGCTGGTCCCTGCATTGTCATTCCATGTATTGCATGAAACACACATTTGTGGGTTTATAGCCTTCTTTTTTATGGTTTTATACAGCGCAGCCCATTTGCGCGGGGCTGCGCTGGGTTTAAACATCGGCGATCACCGAAAAAAAAAATTATATTTTTTATATTTTTGCATCGGGTTATCTTGCCAATGGCCACATATTTGGCCATTGGCATGCTGCCTGAGTCATATGCAACCTTTTTTGGAGCTGACATCGCTCCATTGTGGAATTTGCAGAAATGTACTCAGTTGTCAGCTGAGTACATTTCTGCAGCTAAAATGTCTCCTACACGGACTGGTTTCTGCTTCGTGGATCGCTAATATACCTCATTTGCATACCTTTCGGATGCAAGTGAGGTATTTAGCATGTCCACGCCCAGTCCATGTAAGAGACGTTTTAGCTGGTCTCCTACACGGAGCTTAGGGCTGTTCCTGGACCGCGAGGCTTGCATGGAGTGTTGCATGTCTCTTACACTCCGTGCAAGCCTTCGTGAATCCTGCCCTATGTCATTTTCTGTAGACTGAAATTTTTATAACTGAACAATAATATAATTCCATGTAATCTGTGTGCTGCATAACAGCAGTGCCATTTTTAGTATATATTTTGTTTGCATTGTAGATATTAAAGTTACTTTTACCTCCTAGTTATTTTCTATGAACCTATTCCTTTCTTTTTTTTTTCTTTTTTCTTCTATATGCCAGAATCCTCAGATTGCTGAATACTTGTATCCTGAATGACAAAGTTGTCATTGCTGGCATCACGTTTAATAAGGGTTGAGGGATCCTTACTGACACTGGACAATTCCTCTCCTAAATGTGTTTTAGTTGTGCTTTGCCTAATATTATTTATCAGCCCAGTCATTAATATAGGAAATGACAGCTTTCCAGGTTGTGGCAATTACACAAGTGCAATCATCATCAGTAAGTCTAGATTTGCTACCAATAATAGCAAGCAAAGTATCTAGATTTTGACATCAGGAGCACAGGTCTTTAATGTTATTAGTTTTTCCTTTATATATACATAACATTTATTATGTTTGGTGTTATACCCATCTGAAAGATTCTTTTGAGGTTTGAAGGGACTATATTTCTATGTGTGTTAGTGTGTGTGTGCGTGTGTCTGTGTGTGTGTGTGTGTGTGTGTGTGTGCGTGTGTGTGTGTGTGTGTGTGTGTGTGTGTGTGTGTGTGTGTGTGTATCTGCATGCATGTGGGTATGGTTGCGTGTATGCATGAGCACATGTGCATGGTCTGGCATAGGGTGTTTAGCTAAGAGTTTAGAGACAAGGGTTGATTGGTCAATTCCATTATTTCTATTTTACTTTCATTTTTGTGGTACTTAACCCACATTTGCTTGGGTTTGTGCTTGTTTGCATGTCGTGCACTGGTGCTGCACTGTTTTAACCCTTTGCGAGGTACCTCAGCTGCATTTTTTCCCTTACCAGTACTCTTGTGTAAGTGAGGCTCTCCCTAGCAGCTACTGTCTTGATTTTCTCCAGCATACTCACACCAATAGGTAGTCTCTTCAGATAGTACCCACTCTACTATCCCTGACCTCTCTTCCACAGATTCTAACAACCGTGGATGGACAATTTCCTGTGGTTTCTTCTGTTAGTCTGGTTGATATGGGCATCCTGAGACAGTGTAGCAACTGCCTCATGTACATGGGCAACCCGCTACTACTACCACATAGGAACACAGTATTTGAGAGATGCAATTACATTAAGAACCTAGAATCCTTACTGTCCTAGTCAGATGCAAGTACATCTGGCACTGAGAAGATTGTTTGCTCAAACACTACAAACTCCACCCACACCTGTATGACACACTCCTACATATGCAGAGGTTCTCAACAAAAACATACTTAAACAAAAGAGACCTTCAAAGCAAAAACACACATGCACATCACAACCCACAGCACTAAACACCACACATAGTACACACACCTGTGTCTCACAGTCTCTTAAGTCCCAGCCACAAACCCAACATACTAATCATTTTTTGCTGTATCATGAGACACACAGATGTGACCCTCACCAGACTAGACAAAGAGAAAGTCACCTGTAAGTTGCTTGTCAGGTGCTAGAATCTGGCATATCACGCATGCACTCAAGTCTCTTAACAGCAGGTACTGTTATGACTCTGCATTAGTCCATGTTGCTGTGAATGACTTGAGATGTACCTTTCTGGACTATATGAAAAGAGACATCATGGAGCTCGCTGACGAGACATATGATATGTGTCCCAGATAGGTATGTTCCTTGCCTTAAGCAGCATTCTACCGTCACCCAAAATGATGCCACAATACAAGCAGAAAATGATTGACTTTAACAATTGGCTTAGTTTCTGGTGTCATTGCCAGGGGATCCAGTACTTGACAGCCTGGAAGAACATGATGGACAGACCATGATGCTTTACCAGAGATGGCCTTCATTTGTCTCCCCTAGGATTCAGGCTTCTGGCAAAGACTCTTGCCTCCACCATAGTGCCTTTTTTAGGAAAAGTCATGCGCACAAAATTACCAACATTAAATATTTTTCTAAATGACATTTAAAGGTCATGCAGCTAAATGCTATCTTAGCATGAAACTGCACTTGTTGCAAGCATTCCTCACCCTGGAGGGTGCTGATATTTGTGCAGTCACTGAAACCTGGTTCAAAGTTGAGGAGAGCACCCCAGCCTTACCAGGTTACTCATTCTACCATACTTTCAGACCCCAAACAGATGGCTACAAATCCAAAGGAGGTGGAGTTTCAATATTTATCAGACATACACACCACCATGCTGGTCAAACAGTATGATGCACAGGAGCCACTCCAAGTGCAGTTGACTGTTGGCAAAACATCTGTTCAAATCATAGCTAGCTACAGACCCCCAACCATGACTCAGGATGCTCACTCCATCTATCTGGACTTACTTGAATCCATCAAAATTCAACCCTCTAGTCTGAACCTGGGTGACCTTAACTACCCAACCATAGAGTGGAAGACCTATTCTAGCCCAAACATGAATGCCAAGAGGTTGACACCCTCATGAGAGGTGAAAATATCCTGGACATGGTACTAATCAACATGAGTAGCCACTGTAGCATGCCTACAATGTCATCCTCATTGGTAAGAGCTGACCATAAGGTGATCACTTTCGAAGTCACCATCTCCCCTGACCCCTCCCCCATCAGGCTCAAACCAAAAAAAACTTTTCCAAAGCTGACTACAATCTCCTGAGAGTAGGTATAAGCAGCTTCACAGCTACAGTTCCTTCAGTTGGAATTAGCATTAATCTCCAAGCCTACACAAAAAAATATATGAGCACCTACATAGCTGTATTGACTCATCAATACTTGAGAAGAGCAAATCATCTTCCTCAAGGAAGAGTAAACATGTCTGGTGGACAGCAGCAATAAACAAACTCTATAGTAAAAGGAAAAAAATGTTGTCTAGGACCAAGAAGGAGCAGATGCCAAGTTGGAAGCAATCTCTCCTTTGTCTGAACAAGCAAATAAGGTCACTGGTGCAATCCTCTAAGGCTAACTTTGAATCCAAATTGGTCACATTCACTAAGGACAATCACAAGACCTTCTTCACATACGTCCACAATCTCAAAGGTAACACCCAAATCTGCTCTGCACTGATGGTCAAGAACACCACATACATAAAAGATATAACCAACCTGCTGGCAGACAGGTTCAGTGAAAACGTCACCCTCCTGTCCCCCCATGAGTAAACAAGGACATCCCCAGCACCTGCTCCCCTCCCCTCATCACCAGGGAGCAAGTCTTTAATGCACTCTCAAAGGCAAAAAATACAGTCTCTATGGGACCTGACAACATTCCTGACTGTGTCCTACATGAACTCAGGCATGAGCTCTCAGCTCCATTAGGCACTTTATTCAGACAAAGCATGAGCACTGGCTTCATCCCAGCTGAATAGAGGACAGCCACTGTCAACCATCAACACGAAGGTGGAACATCCACTGACGCAGGCAATTATAGGCCCAGCAGCCTAACTAGCCTGATCTGCTAGGCCATGGAATGCATTATCATGGACCTTATAATTTGGTTGACTTCTTTGAAACAGTCACTAAAGCCATGGATGAGGGGAAGACAGTGCACATTGCCTACCTTGACCTAGCCAAGGCCTTTGACACTATTCCCCACTCAGGCATAATAGATAAACTTTTGCAGTTAGGCGTAAAACCGTATGTTACCAGATGGTAGATAACTAGCTCACTGATATAACCCACTCAGTCAAAATAGGGGAAGGCACTTCTAGTAGTAGACCTGTAATGAGTGGTGTACCCTAAGGGTCGGTCTTGGGGCCTCTACAGTTTGGGATATACTTTTCTGAGGTACAAATCAAAACCAGTGGTCTGTGGCTGATTTTGTTTTGAACAGGAAATTATGTCATGGACACTTAATTGGATTAAGTATTTATTGCAGGGTTTGAACTGCTATTTGAGATGCACAACTGATGAAAACTTTATGCTGAAACTGGTCTGGTTCTAATAAACCTTCATGCTTCATTCTTCTAAGGTGCTGGCTTTTTTGTTCATGTATACTGAAGTTTGTCTGGCCTTTGCACCTACCATACTTGCTAGCCTGCCTCTCCTTTACTTCTAGTAGTAGACCTGTAATGAGTGGTGTACCACAAGGATCATTCTTGGGGCCTCTACTGTTTGGGATATACTTTTCTGAGGTACAAATTAAAACCAGTGGTCTGTGGCTGACCCAGTTTGCAGATGACTGCAAGCTGGGTGCTGTCTTAAATTTTCTTAGTGATATGAATATCCTCTAAGAAGGCCTTACCCAAACCAATGACTGGTACCAGAAGCATGGCTTCAAACTGAATGCCAAGAAATGCATCATTATCCCCTTTGGGGAAAATGGTGTCCCCACTAATTATCACATTAATAACAATGTGCTAAGCACGCAATCAGTCGTGAGGGACTTGGGCACCCAGGTTGATGGCAACCTAACGTTTGACCACCACATTGCCTCCGTTGTATGGAAGGCTTTCTACATGGCCCACCTCATAAGTAAGGGTATTTCATCCAGGAACAAGGAGGTTATAACAATCCTGTACTCCTCCCTTATCAGACCCATTATCAAGTACAATGCCCCCTTCAGCATGTACCTTGCCAAGCACATGCAGCAACTGGAGAGACCACAGAAGTTCCTGACCAGGAAAACCCAGTGACTCAAACACCTATCCTATACAGGTAGGCTAAAACCCTGCTCCACTATGCAGTCTCATACAGACTTCTCAGAAGTGACCTGTGCCTGGCATACAAGCCATCTCCGACCTGGCCTTGATGGAGTTGCTGCATATCCGTAAGTCAAACTCCACTTGTGCAAGGACTCAACCTGACCTTTGACATTAATAGAACTTGTTGTTGGGATAGATTTGTGTCCCAAAGACTCCCCCATCTGTGGAATAGACTCCCTCTCCATGTCAAGCAGAGTACCTCACTAGCCCTCTTTAAGAGGAACCTGGACAACTGGAACCTGGAAAACTGGATGGAAAACAGAAAATACAGCCCTGAGATCCCCCCTGTGCCCCTGATGGACAGGGGAAACAGGTGCTGACTTTATGGGAACATGGGCAAAATTCTTGGCTAGGCTTATAAGGACTTCCAGGCCAATAGCCTAGTATCATCCTATGAACCTATATGTGTGTGTGCATGCACTTGTGTGTATGCATGAGCATGTGTGTGTGTGTGTGTGTGTGTGTGTGTGTGTGTGTGTGTGCGTGTGTGTGTGTGTGTGTGTGTGTGTGTGTGTGTGTGTGTGTGTGTGTGTGTGTGTGTGTGTGTGTGTGAGAAAAACAGATAAAGACATGTTTTGTAGAGAAAAGAAGTCCTACATCTTTTATTTTTGACACAGTTTCTATCATTAGATAACAGTCAAACAATTAGACGTGCATTTTGTAAGAAACAGAAGACAAAACCAGAAGAAGATAGTTTATGCTGGGGTAATCTTAACAACGTACAGAGTGATAGGTTGTGACATGTCATAGAAATTCAGTGTAGGTACCTCAGATATCACATATTTAAACATTTCAAAGTTTGTGTCTTGTTCTGTGGACCAAAACAATGTGTTATAATGCTGTATTAACTTCCTAGTGGTACAGGTATATCTGACTTGTGAGGAATTAATTTGAAAAGAAGACTTTGCACAATACCAATGAAATGCATGAGAAATAATTTATCTGCAGGCTTCTGCACATTGACTGTTGGTTTGACTCTATCAGAATAGGTTTAAGACCTTCTGAATCCAATACATGACCCATGTACTTCAGAGAAGTTATGCAGCTTTGACGCTTTCTTTTGCTCATCTTCAAACTTCTTTGGCTTCAACTGTGTAGCAGCTTAACAAGATACAAGTCATTTTCCCAGTTAGTGACTCTACAGGATACAAGATTATCAGCTGTATTAACTCAGTCTATGTTTATGCATCAAAGAGTATGTTCCACAAACGCCTCTTCATCGACAATAAAACATGGAATGTCCATTTTAATAAACATGCACATCAGTGAATTTAAACCCATTGACTAGTCATAGTTGACCGGGTGGCCACGGTGATGCAGCAGTTAGCATTGTCGCCTCACAGCAAGATGTTCTCTGGTTCGATCCATGGCTGGAGTGCCTTCTGTGCAGAGTCTGCATGTCCTCCCTGTGGTCGCATGGGTTTCCTTTGGGTGCTCCGGTTTCCTCCCACATCCCAAAGACATGCTGTAGGTGGATTGGGCACTCTAAATTGGCCGTGTGTGTGTGTGTGTGTGTGTGTGTGTGTGTGTGTGTGTGTGTGTGTGTGTGTGTGTGTGTGTGTGTGTGTGTGTGTGCCTTCCGTGGAAGGTTGGGTGCCGGGCTGGCAACTCAACACTGTAAAACTCCACTGCCAATCATAAGCGGACAGGTGATCCACTGTGGCAACCCCTACCTGGGAAAAGCCGAAAGAAGAATAGTCATAGTTGACTAACATCGTGAACAGACAATATATGTTAAGCATATACTTTACACATGGCTGATATATTGATGTACTACATATTGTTTACATTCCATGGGTCGACTATGACTATTCGATGAGTTTAAATTAGCTGATGTGCACATTTGCTAAAACAAATGTTCGATGTTTTAGTGTCGATTAAGAGTTGTTCACAGAAAATACAATTCAATGCATAAACATAGACCCGTATTGACTAAACCAGGGAGGCATTTGATTTTTTCAGCTATTACTGTCTGGAGCACTTTTTAAGATGAAGAAATTATAAATGACAACATTTGAAAATCTGTATCTCCTAACAGGATTGAATGTACAGAGCTTAAAAGTTAGCTCCATCTAGACTAAGCTGTTAAAACCCTTGGTTGGCATCAAAGACAGAGAACTGACCATAAAGCATAGTTGCAATGACTACTTCATTTGTATAATGTAGAAAATGCTCTCTTCTGATTGATTTAAGTCTTGAGGGTATATGCATGTTCTCAGTTTGTCCTTTACTACTACCATACTTTTTTATCCATTTATTCTGATTACTTAACTATGACTCATGTGGCTTCCGTGCACTTTCATTTCTGCTCAGTGTTGCAGTGAGCAAAACTGGATCTCTTCTCAGGGGATGAATTGCCAGTACTGTCAAAGTGGAAGTCTTAGCAAACACTCTTCCTGCTGCCAATCAAAGTTAAGGAAAAATCAGAATACCTTTGTGAAATATCATCATTGTCCTTAATTGCAACAGAAACATGCATTCAGCACTTCAAAAATTGTGTGTCTGAACTTTCAGTGGGTTATTATCACAGCGACCCTTATATTGCATCTGACAGTCACATCCACATTATTAGAATTAACACCTTGGTCTTTTGCACTTAATACAGCACCTGACTGATCTTTTGATCATGTGAATCATCATAGATTAATCCATAAACACACAAGCTGGTTTTGTGGCTGTTACTTGATTTTAATCAATGCATTTCCAGTATTATTAGATTTACTGCTCTGAGCATTAATTTTACTTTTAATGCAATCTTTGCTGTTTGTCTTTTTCGTCTTTTCCCAGTGAGGGGTTGCCACAGCAGAACTCTAGTCTGCTAATGATTGGCAGTTGATTATTATGGTGCCAAGTTGTCAGCCCAATGCCCAACCTTCAACAAAGGTACACCCATTCACACATGTCTTTCAGAGGCCACTCAACCGCGGGGAGGACATGCAGACTCCACACAGAAGGCACTCTAGCCGAGAATCGAACAGGAAAACCTCTTGCTGTGAGGCAATAATGCTACCGCTGTACCACCGCAGGTCTTATTTAATCTTTATTGTTCAATTAATCATTCTGCAGGTGCCAACTGAAGACTTTTAATCATACCAAACATCTCATAAGTAATATAACTGAAAATATTCAGTTTCCTGAAATTCTTTTTTGAGAATGCTTCTTGGAATGATAATTTATCAATTCTGCATTTATACCCAAATTCAAGCTAGACCTGCCCCAAATACTTCAGTTTGTGTATTGAATATATCAAAAGAGTGCATGGAGATCTGTACACTTTATTAGATAGATTAAAGAAAGTGTGCAGACTCAATTACTAGCTTTACAAGGGCTGGGATTCAGGAGAGTTTTCCTGGTCTCATGTAAAAAGCTGCAGCTAAAAAGGACAGTTTACGAGAATACGGTAAACATGATTCAGAGACATGATTAGCTGCAGTGAGGAAAAACCTTATCATGTCTCTAAATTGTGCGGTATTACTGCTAGCACTAATCAACATTTTCCACAAGTAATCCGCTGGGCTATGCACTGCATTAACACAGGCAGCCTCTAATGCCCTCTGCTACTCGCATGCACACATTCAAACATACACACACACACACACACACACACATATGCTTTCACACACTCACACACATGGACTTATATCTGTATGTCTCAACTGTCCCTGATTTTTATACAATAGTCCTGATTTTGCTTCTAATATTTGCCCAGTTCATCATAAATCATGTCTAATTACAATCCATCAGTAATGGAAGATATTAGAATTTTATACTTCTAATTGTTCAGAAAATGCTTCATGATGCAAAACTTGTTCTAGTAATTTTATAAGCCATGTAGAATAATATTTAAAAAGTGTCTCCTGTGTCTTTGGTGCTTCACCGAGTATTATAGGCACTGTTATTTAGTCTTAGGGGAGCAGAGAGGTATGGCAGTCACCCCCTCCCAGACACACACACACACACACACACACACACACACACACACACACACACACACACACACACACACACACACACACACATACATACATACACAGCATGTAACACATGCATATACACACACACACACACACACACACACACACACACACACACACACACACACACACACACACACACACGCACATGCACAGAGACACACACACACACACACACACACACACACACACACACACACACACACACACACACACACACACACACATGGACTTATCTCTGTATGTCTCAACTGTCTCTGATTTTTATACAACAGTACTGATTTTGCTTCTATTTGCCCAGTTCATCATAAATCATGACTAATTACAATCCATCAGTAATGTGTGATATCAGTATTTTATACTTCTAATTGTTCAGAAAATGCCTCATGATGCAAAACTTGTTCTAGTAACTTTTTAAGCCATGTAGAGCAATATTTAAAAAGTGTCTCCTGTGTTCTTGGTGCTTCCCCGAGTATTACAGGCATTGCTCGTTTGTCTTAGGGGAGCAGGGAGTCTCCTGTGTTCTTGGTGCTTCCCCAAGTATTACAGGCATTGTTCATTTGTCTTAGGGGAGCAGAGAGGTATGGCAGTCACCCCCTTCCACAAATATAGACACACACACACGCACACATGCACACACGCGCACACACACACACACACACACACACACACACACACACACACACACACACACACACACACACACACACACACACACACACACACACACACACACACACACACACACACACACACACACACACACACACACACACACACACACACACACACACACACACTGCCACTCCCTCTTTGCACAGACACTAATCTGATCTTACATTTTATGGAGTCTCCCCCATTGTACCCATTCACTAACATGGCTGTCTATTCTGACTTACACAGCCAAACAATTGGATAGTTACTCTAAGTGGTGGAATTTCCAGGGATAGCACGTGGCTGATTAAAATAGGTCGTTCTGACAGAATGCCTAATTAGCAATTCACATGGGAATGGAGATAGTCCACGACACTGATTCTACTAACTGTGTGAAATCACTTATTGTGGGCCTATTTCTGATTTGTAAAATGCTGCCATCAATATCAATGTTTTTTCACCTCTGTTAGGGCTTATTGTTGGTTGTACCCCTTTCTGAATCATAGTTTGACTCCATAATCAAGCTGGGCTAGAAAGGTTCCTTTATCAGTAGCATTACACCTTTCAAGGGGTAGGAATAGTGAGCTATTTCTAGCTCATGAAAGCATTTTATTGATTTTGGCCTTGATTTGCTTCATATGGTGCTTGCACAGTAACTTTTGACCAAGCTAGATTTCCGGTTATCTGAAGACTGCAGTGATTTCAAGGGAAAAATGAGTAGGGATCACTAACACACTAGTTCTAGGAGATGAACCACTTCAGTGGCATAGAATAGTAATGTCCTGACTGCAACTCATTTAACCTGAGTTTGATTAGAGGCCTGGATACCAACTGGAGTTGGTACAAGGAGGATAGGAGTGAAGAAGCTTGGCTTGCTTGTTTCATTTGGAGGGCATGATGGGAATGCATGCTTGGAATGTTCCCCAGTGTCTTTTAATGTATTTAACTTAACTGCATTTTTTGACATTTAAGGCTTGAACCTTTAAACATCTTTGAAGGATATTCACTCAGTGTCAGCTGATTTTATATCATGTGACTTATTCTTTTAAAAGAGGAAATGGTAGATCGTAACAAGAGGTTCTGATGAAATCTTAAAGAAAGATGCTGTAGGGCGAAAGCGCTAACCAGATTTTTGTTTTCATTTTTAACTATTAAAGTGATAATTTCCTGCATCTTGAGACTTGCTTTACTGGCTTGGACTCTTTTTTTTTCCAAGTTAATGAACTTGCCATGCCATGAAAACATGCAAGGGCACCTCCTAACTCCTGCCTTTCACAGCAGATTCAGAACAGATGGTCATCTTGTCTGTAAATGTTTCTTACTCCCTGTCATTTTTGGGGAGGGGAGTGTACAAGGTCACAAAAAGACAAAGAAAAGGACACCAGCACCACCTACGTTCTACCTTTTGCAGCAGATTCAGGATGTATGTTCAAGGTGCTCTACATTTTACAATGTCTTACTTCCTGTCCTTTTGCCTTGTAAATGACCTCTGGCCTGCATTCTTGGTCAAGCAATGCAGTCATCCTCCAACAACCAACAAACTCACTGGGTAAATCAGATCATACCTTTTCCATCATTACTTCTAAATTACATGGCTACCTGCTCACCGAAATGAGAGCCTACATTTTCATTGCAGTATTTAGAACAAAGTTTGTTTGTTTTCTTTTACCTTTGAAAGACAGCCATATCTGAATCTGAGCACCGTCTAAATTTGCAACCAAATATGAAATCTTTTAACAACTTCTACAACCCCAATCACTTAATCACATGAAAGAACATTGTGTTTACTTTCCATATTATAAACATTCGTACATTATACTAGTACTTACTAACCAAGTCTTTATGTTAAGGCAGTTTTTACGTTTAGTAAGCCTTTTAATTAGATAGTGTCACATTTTCTTTACCCTGCAGAATAGCTTGTTCTAATATGTTCACTAGTTACCACGGTACACTTCTACCCACATAGCACAATGTGTTTTGTTCTATTTTTTATGAATATTTTTAAATCCTTTTTGCCCCCATGTCTGTAATCAGTAGTCCTCCTCCTCCAAATCTGAAGGGATTGTCATCCAGGCATTTAAGGGAATTGCTGGTCCCATCATTATTACCCCATCAATCGGATTTTTATTTTTTTTATTTTTTTATTTTTAAGTCCCTAGCCCATGGGTGGGGAACATGCAAAGTGCATTACAACAAGGGCCGATTCTTCTGTGCACCTTTTGAGGAAGGCTACTGCATTCACTGTTTCGTGAGCTCAACAACTGACCCAAGACCACCTGCAAGTATTACCATCTTTGTTTCAAGAGTTTGCTGCACAGGATAAACCATATTTCACCCCCTCCACAGCTGGTGCCTGTGCCACTAATGGAGCACAGGTTTCCTGGATCTTAGGGCTTTATTCCCTCCATACAGCTTGAGTTGGCACATATATGTGTTATGTTTAGTGTAGTAGAATTAGGACTTCTGAATTGTCATCTAAATGGTTGTTGTATACTACACATTTCTGTCTGCTATTAATGATGAGAACTCACAGTACTCTAATTACTTCCTAACCTTGTTGTTATGGGTGCTAATAACTGTAGTGTGTCAACATACTGCACACAGCAGTCCAACTGTTTTGTGTACTATATCAACTCATTTCATGCAACACACTGCATGGAGTAAACAGTGTGTGTGATGTACTATTTTTGAGTGTTATATAATATTTTTGTAATGTACCATCCAGCCATAACCGAAATGCATTGATGTGTAATCAATCCGCTATTCCAGTTAGCAAACAATGAAAAAATAAATAAAGTTAAATGTGCCAGGCCACAAAAGTTGGGGGGCATCACCTAACTCCTACCTGGAGATGTTGGAAAACAGCTTCACATCAAGGGAACCCATTTTGCTGACTTTGAAGTTTGTCATTAAAAGCCTAATATCAATAATCCATGCTGAAGCTAATAAATAAATTGAGCAACTGTTGATGACTGAAATATAACCATAAATCTTTTGCATTTCCTCTTGGAAATCACTGTCTACCTCTGACGTATATGTCTTCCCAAGAAAGGTTGTCTTGGCAGGATTTGGAAAGAAACCACAACTCGCTGTTAAATGGTTAACAAATCAATTCTTGTTAATACCTGTCTCTTTCTAGATATTATGACCTCTATCCATATAGTAAAGAATAACCTTTTCAGTCTTCTAACAAATTAAAGTGCCTTAGTTTACTGTTCTTTCCCCCCAAAAAATCAGAACACAACATACATCAGTCTTCTCCTTCTCAGAGGCAGCTACATAAAAACTGTAGATGCCATTGAAACGTTCACAGTTTGGTATTGAGACCAGTCAGAGGTGTCAAAGCTGTGAGGATAACGCTGTAAGAGGATAGCTCTGGAAACACAATGGACTATGGCTAGACACAATGGAAGTTAGCTCCAGCTAGGATCATATCATTATTGCAAACTATTTCTGTTACTTTGGCAGAATCCAAAAATGATGAGGCATTAACAGAGCAAACTACAATCAGCATAGTCTTAAAACTGATTTTAATGTTAGGATGACTTAGGCTGTTTTTGCTGACTGCTTCTAAAATACCTAATGTGTCCAGTAGTTAAAAGAACTGAAAACAAAGTTCTGTGGCATAATGAATAAAGAAAGTTTAGGATTAATAGAGCTGTTCAGAGGAACAGCACATGCTGTGGCATAAATTATCCTTCTTCTTGTTCAGGGCTGCCCAGATGAGATCTATCATGTGGTCATGTGGTATGGTGCTCTGAGAAGATCAGCCACCTGATAATGACCATAAATTGGCATCATGCGAATACATGGCGCCAGATATGGTTACAGTTCAGAGACTATCTAGCTGCTGTTACCCATTATAATAACAAAATAAGTTGAGTGGAAAGCAATGAGTAAATGTTAAGACCATAATGAATAAAGGAAGAAAGTGGTACAATAAATATTTTCCATTCTGCTGATATCTGTTTTCAGCCGTTTTCTTATACAAATAAAGATGGAAGCCACACCTGTTACTAGTATTTAATAACAATGTCTGAAAAGGCTACAGAGTTACATGGCCTGTGGTGCAGCAGATAAAGCCCTTACTGCACTCACATAACTCATGTTCATCTAATGGCATGGACACTGGATGGACTTCACAGATGAGGATGGGAGTGAGAGGCCAATGTCAGTTTGCCTATCCTGGGGGGAGAAGGAGGCAGCCTAGCAGCATTAATAGATTGGCAAGCTCTGTGCTGCAAATGGTCTACACTTCTGGAAGGCAGGAATTGCAGAAGTCAAAAGATTGTTGTGGGACAGTGGGGGATGGGGACATTGCCTCACAGCAGTATGACACTACATCTTGATCTCCAGGCCAGCATCTGTTGTGGGTCAGCGTCAGCCAGGTGGAGGATAAGGTGGTTGTGGAAGACCTGCTGAATGAAGAGAGGAGCTGGTGGCAGCTGATAGTCAGCTGGGGAGGGGGGGGTAAAAACATGCAATATCTTTCCTGTGACACTCTTACCTCCATATTTCTGACAGACACTTCATTGCAAAAGTTCCACTAACAACAAAGACAAGAGAACTTAACAACTCACCCACATCCACAAGCACACACACATACCCACACACACACCCACTCCCATCTCTGTTTGTATATTGGTGAATGGCCCAAGTTACCACCAAGGGTAGGTCCTCATGATGCACCAGTAAATGAGGAACAGGGACTATGGTTCTTTAATCTGCTCCACTGTCCCAATAAAAATCTAATGGGGATGGATGCAATACAGAACTCTAGGGGACCCCTGTAGTAATGATCCTTTTCGTAGAAGCATGTCCCTTATTCTGATTTGTTGGATTCTGTGATCAGGATTCAGTGGGTAACATACGGCTTTATATCTAGATTTACTAGTGTGTTCATAATGCTTGAGTGTGGAATACCATCAAAGGTCTTGCAATGTCAAGGTATGCTTTGTATGCACTGATATGCCCCTGTCCAATGTTTCAGTGACTTTTTCAAAGAAAGTCACTTGATTAAATAGGCAAGTTCTTCCCTTCAAAAACCCAAACTGGATTGCATCAAGGGATTGTAAACTGCCAATATATATGTTTATGAGCTCCATACGGATGCATTTCATTATCTTACAGAAAAGGCCGGTAAGGCTTATTGCTCTATATCTTTCATGATCACCGATGTGGCTGTCTTTATGCAGGGGATGACCAGAACAGTTCTCCGTGCTTCTGTTGTGAAATCAGTTGAGAGGCTGAGGTTGAATAAATTCAAGAGTTAGTCAGTTAGACAGTGCTTCATACAAACAGAAAAGTGCCTTGTTGAGCTAGTATTTTTCACTTCCAAAGGAACATTTAAAGCTTGCTCTGAGTGTTATTTGGGGAGCTGCTGTAGATATGATGTCATGTGGGGGGCAGTTTGGGTTTGTACTTCTTGTATGCCTCTCATTATTCAGTAAAGCAGAATATGGACATGAGTTAAAACTCTCAGTAGTTGCTAGGGATCTTACACACATGGACCAGGAAGTTGTCTCTGAGATAACCATACGTCTAGGAGGTTGCAGTCATTGTCTGCTCTCTGTTTCTTTGTCTTTTGATGGTGTTGCAGCATAGGCTTGGGGTAGCATGGAAATATAGCTCACTATTTTCTACAGTGTGGACTGTCAGTCAAAAGCATCCATCAAATAGAATGGAAGGCCATTAACTTCTGTCTCCTACATCTTCTGCTGAATGGGTTGAAATGGTAGCATTTTTGTCAGTACTTCATATCATGTTCCGCTTCCAAACTATGCAAGCAATGCTTATGCTGCACTTGGTTTGTGATCTGCTGACCACAATAGCATTTTAATGGCTTAGCTGCTGTATGCATCAAAAGAAGAAGCCTTTTACACTCTGACTGCCAAATTCAAGGTCTGAATTGTCAGAACACCAGCACACCAGAAAGAAACTGGCAGGCTCAGGATCTGAGCTAATCCTGCCCCACTGAGTGGTATGTGATGCAATAATATGACTTCACAGATGTTAAACATACTCACCAGCAAGGGAAAATCAGAGATGATTAGCTAAACTCAGATAGGAAGGTAGAATATTCCAGTCATAGACTTAGTGAATAGGGTTCTTAATTGTCAGAATTGGAATTCTTTGGCACATTACTACTATGTACAATATTTTTTGTCAGAGGCTAGTGAAATCTAGAAAACTGCCTAGTCAGTGCATTCCATGCTAAACTTCCAATGACAAATACTTCATAAATTAAAAATAAAAAAACAAGAACAATATAGTAGTGTATTTTATACACACACACACACACATACAGTATATATACATACAAACACACACACACACACACACACACACACACACACACACACACACACACACACACACACACACACACACACACACACACACACACACACACACACACACACACACACACACACACACACACACATACTCACAGGCACTCACTCACCTAGTATTTGCTTCTTTGTAAGCTCAGTATGAACCTGAATTTCTTCAGCAGTAACCCAGAATTATTGCCTACTTAAGAAACTTGTCTTGACCTGTGAGATTTAAAGCTGTGTTGACTACAATTTCCAAATTCCTTGTACATATGCAATGTAACCTCAGGGCTACAGGTTTTAAAAGAAGAAAACTGGTTAAATGATTCACAGCTCTTGTTGTTATAGTTTAGTTCTGGCTGGAGTGCTTTCTGTCCAGAGTCCACATACCCTCTGTCTCTGTGTCTGCATGATATTTTTGGTTTGTGTGTCACTTTCCTTTCACTTCCGAAAGTGAAGTGCCATTCTTCTAAATAGCCTGTAGGCGTGTGTGTGTGTGTGTGTGTGTGTGTGTGTGTGTGTGTGTGTGTGTGTGTGTGTGTGTGTGTGTGCATGAGCATACACTTGGGCACTTAACTGTGATGTCTCATCCAGAATTCATTCTTTGTGTAATTAAGGGTTAAGATAGGCTCCGTATGTCCTGTGCACACAACAGATTAGTGTACATTTATAATGCTGCAAGCAAACTGAAGTACTGCTAGCATGATGAAGGACACACACACACACATTCTTATGCACATGTTTATTTATTCATAAATACTGACAAAGTGTTTTGCCATGCATGCATAAAACTTATATTTTTATGCAGATACACCTAAGATGACAAATTCCTAACCATATAAAATGAATAAGTATTTCTGACCTATCCTGAAATAATAGATGCAGTATAAAATTGACCAGCACAATACAAACAAGTAATGAGCTAATTCGGATTACTAAAATTAGCATTTCCGTAGTTCTCGGCCTTTTAACTTAGAACAAACTCTAAAAAATTATCCAAGATTGCCACATACAAAATTAATTTTGTTTATCCTTACTGAAGTCTTGGGGTCAGTGTTAAGAGTATACAGAATGGTGATCTGGAATTCCGAAATGGAAGAAAAAGAAAAGTCTCTGTTCATCTGAATCTAATTGTTCATGGGAAGCAATGAAATGTACAATCTGTGTTTTTATTTACTTATTTTACATTTTTGTCCACTGAAAGCTGTTTTTACTTATTTTTTAGGTTGTTCCTGCAGCACGGTAAATAAAAACTTCATTTGAGGCGGACAATCAACATCATTTTATTTTGCATTGTTCAACTGTCATCAACAAAATAATAAGCTCTGCTTCAAGACAAAACAGCTGTACACCTGAGTACGCCACTGATAAAATTTATAACTTCCTAATTAAGGAATCAGGGATGAAGGTTTAAATTTAGAACAAAAAAAAAAGAAAATGATAGAATTCACTCAGAAAGTTATCAGAGTAACATAATTTATAATGCTTAATTTTCTGCAGAATACAGATCCTGGGACTGAGGAAGGCTTATAGTAATTTGGAAGTCTTAACTCCAAAGGGTTTTGCATCAAGATATGGTCTGAATGATTCAAATAATGTTCTCTCACTACAGTTTTACTCTGGAACTGGCCATAGCATGGGAAGTCTTCTTGCTGTTGAAGTTGCATATAAATTCAGCAGTTTGGGGGCTAAGACTAATGCAAATTAGCCTTGCGCTCTCTCCTAGAAATGGCAGAGAACTAACACTGTAGGGCATTTCAGAGAATCCCTCTACCAAGCTAATTTCATTGTAAAGAGGAAAAAGTTAACATTATCGAATAGATGTCATTCAGCCATTCATTCTTATTGAATGGCCTCGGCTCATACTCTGAGTACAGGTAGGTATAGTGAAGCTGTGTGTGTGTGTGTGTGTGTGTGTGTGTGTGTGTGTGTGTGTGTGTGTGTGTGTGTGTGTGTGTGTGTGTGTGTGTGTGTCTGTATGGCTATGGATATGTGTGTGTGAGTAAGTATTTATGTGAGTGCAAGAGAGAATGTAGGGGCTTGTTTGTGGCTGACTGGATGTGTACATGCATGCTCGTGTATGAACCTGTGCATTTTTGGGGGGATGCCTATGCTGCAGCAATGTGTAGGCTAGTAGGGAGAATATTATCATGATTCAATTTAGAGACATTGTGATTAGCCACTAATGAGGTATCTCTCTGTGCAGCTTTACCTTGTCTCTGCATTAGAGATTCTTGCTGTTGTACTAATTGACCAACCCTCACTAGCCAAGTAGCATTGTTGGAGAATCTCTCTAAATCCCGTAAGTGTCTATATCTATACTTTCTATTTTAATACAGTGACAATTATTTTCACTATTTTGCTTTAAAAAGTTACAAATGCTGCAAGAGCCCAAAGAGAATTTTGAGTCCATATTAGGAGCAATGGAGCTACTTTGTTTTTTGTTTTCATGACAAGGACTTCTGAGTACAAATTAGATAGAAGTTCTACTCCTTTTCAAGTTCTCAGACTCCCCAGTCCATCTCTGCTATTATGCACAGATGAATCTGTCCTAAAATAAACTACAACTACCACCGTGACTGCATGATGGACATCGGCAAATATTTCTCTTTTTGTTAATTCCCTCCCCCATACTGCAGCTGGCTGCCATTAGCTATGTCCTGAAGCCACTTCCCAATCATTTGTGCCACCTTCCCTTACACCTGTCTTACCCCTTCATACTAGAGTACCATTAGAAGTGTAACCCTTAATATAAACAGTCAGGAGAAGTGGGAAAAATGGAGATCAGGGTATTCCAGGATAGCACCATCCTGGTAGCTATGGAGGTCTTTTATGAATGTCCTACCCACTGTTCTGTTCAATTTCCAGTATGAATTTTATGTACACATTCCACTGGACTAATGCCATTGATCTCCACAAATTGCAACTGGACCTTTGGCTGTAAAGCAATCCTGCAGAGAAGCCACAGCTCCCTATATCCTCAGCCAATTTTTCTGGGAGCAGGCTCCTAACAATAAATATTCCAGCTAGTCTGCACCTCTTGCTAAGGCTAAGATAGTAAAACGTCAGCAGCTCATTAGATGGAAAGTGGTGATGAAGTGTGGGGGGGGTGGTAACTGGACACTAGATGATCTTCTGACAGTCATACTGCATGCAGCAAGACAAGCTAGGAGGCACATCACATACTGCGAGTCTTATCACAAGACTAGCAAAGGAAAACACTTGAATGTCCTTGTAAATTTAAAAATTATACAACTAAAAGTAAAACAGTACATTGGGGCCTTGCCCAGCAACATGTATGCAACTACTTTTAGAACTTGATGAAAGGGTGGGTTACAGACAAAACACTTTAACAGGTATGCTTTTTTGGAATTTCTCCCCTCATACTCTCTAGGTCCCTGTGCAGGTACACTGTCAACACTGTTAGTGGCTCTGCTGTTGTTACTACTGTCACTGAGTGCTCCATTGAAGTGAACAATGCACTATTCTAGTGCTCAGAGCACAATTCATTTCACAACTGGGTGCAGTAAGACTGCTGACAGATACACAGGTTCATTTATGAATTGTTAACTTGTCAGTGCAATGGCCAAGATGCCCTCCTAACTGTATTAGGAAAGCAATACAGAGGCCATCTATAACTCTATTTGCATTTTTATTTCTCCTAAAAGTGAAACCTTCAAGCATTTAAATGTGCAACTTGAGAATTTTCGAAGTTCCCAGATGCAACAAGTAGAGAGCTATGTTAAGTACACATTACAGAACAATATAGAAATATTTTGCTTAGAATAAATCATTTCAGAGACATGACCTACATATTTGTACCAAACGAGGTCAAAATGAAATGAAGGAATTCCTTTTGAAAAATGGCCAACAATTAATAGTTTAAAATTCACCAAAAAGAGTTCTTTTCTTTTGTTCTGCAGTGCATGGTTTGATTTCCTTAGCCCAGTTTTGCTTGTCCACTGCTTGATTCTCTCTGCATCCTTTTTAATTACTGTGTCATTCTAAGCCAGTCAATGAACCAGACAATAGTCCTGTGTTGCCCCTGAAAAGGGATACTTGTGTCTACTGGGCATGATTAACAAATAAATAAAATGAATATGAAGGGATGCAGCCTATAATTTTATCATTTTCTTATTTTCTTCAGTATGAAGAGAGATTCTTTCTGCTAATCTTGCACAGAATTTTCTGCCATTTCCCCTCTACAAATTGGGCCTCCTCTTCTTATTCACTGATTTCTTCTTCTACTTTAATATCTTCACTTAAATAGTGAGCTGTGTCTGTTCCTCATTTTTTAATTTAAAACCGCAGCTCTCATAAAATGTGTATATCAGAATGTTTTACAGTCTAAACTCCTGATATTATATTTATGTTGTATGACATTCCATTTTTTATCTAGTCCCCACTTGCTTCATGTAGGTTGATATGGCATGTTTTCCCATTTATTACTAGACTTACATTTTTTCTCTAGCAGAATTTTTCTAAGAACTTTCATTTTCTAAAGCAAAAAATCAGGATTTTCTTGCTATTTTTCTGTGCCTTGCTCTTTGGCTAATTTGATGATTGGCTGCTGATGAAATGCTTGATGGTTCATTAACAGCTTGGCCAGCACTATTTACCTTTTTAGTATGATGAGCAGCATTGCTAATCACATATGTATGCAGTCAAGCCAGTTAGCATAAGGAGGACACCCCCCCACTTGTGGCCACAACACAGGCTTGTTATTGTGGTAATTCTCCTTGTGGCCACATCTAAATACAGGAGGTAAATAAGGGAGTCTGCACAAGAAATCAGAGTAGCTGAAGTGTGTACGAGCACAGTTGTTTAGTGAGTATGTATTCAACATCAGCAGGGAAATACAGGGAAATATAGAATCAATGGAAAGACAGACAACACAGATACTAGGCTGAAGTGGAGGTTATTAACAGAAATCATAGAGGCGGTGCACTTTGCAGGGCAAATTAAGCTGCATAATAAAACTGGTGAGGCCCAGGGAGAAAAGCACCACAAAAAATTAATACATGACAGTATAGTTTTACGTGTAAAACAGTGATATACTGCTTTATTAAACAGATGTATGCTGTGCTATAAAACAAGAAGAAATAATGCACCATGTAATATACAAAGTTATACATGTTTATAAAGGAAAGTATTTTCAGTTTGAATAATCTAACTATGTATGTTAAAAAGATGACAGGATTTACGATTAGAGAAGATGGTAGTTCATTGTATAATAGGATGAGAAACAGGTAAGAGAAGGGTAGTAGACTGATTTTGAATGATGGAGCCAGAGAGCACTGAAAGATGTGTGAAAGAAAGAGAACACTGGCAAAGACTGTTATTATAGCAGGAGCTGATCTGGTGGGATTAGACTTAGGAGAAACAGGGACTAAAAGAACAGTGGTTACCCAGGGGTTGTAAATGTGCAGAGCCATTTGATGTTTTTTTTTTTAAATCAGATTTAAAAGTAGCTTGTATGCAAATATATTTATGAACATGTGTTAACCAAAAAAGTAAGGATACAAATAATGCTTTACTTAAACATACTCTTGTCTGTGCTAATTTTAAGAAATGTAATTTTAAAGTGATAGATAAAGTTAATTTGGATGTGATGTGGTGACTTAAATAATACACTCACAGTTAAGGAGGTCAAATGTCAGTTGCCACTTCACATGATAACTATCCTGGATACAATGATTTTATTAATATAAAACTTATTTTAAAACAGAAGGATATGTTTAAAATGTTTTCTCGTTATTTATTTTAAATGTAGAATTAACAATTCTTTCTTGTTTTTTTTCTTTTCTTTCAGTTTTGCTGTCAGGGGATTTGTGTTATGTGATTTAGTAGTATTTAAGTGAATGCTGTGCCTAGTAAGTTATTCTGAAGTTCTTGTTTATAAGTGGAAAGAAATCGCTTGATGTATTAAACATTGGGCCTGATTCACGATGGCTTGCACGTAGTCTAAGAGTAGAGTAAGACTCCATGCACCCATCATGTCCAACGAGCGATCCAGGAACAGCCTTTAGGGGCGTGTAAGAGAGCTCCTAAAACGGCTCTTACATGGACAGGGCTGGGACATGCAAATCACCTCAATTGCAGGTGAAAGGCATGCAAATGAGGTAGATTTGCGATTCAGGAAACCCAAACCTGTCCGAGTAAGAGCAGTGTTATTTGCAGAAATGTACTCAGTTGACAAGTGAGTACCGTTCTGCAAATAGCAAAATGGAGCCGTGACAGCTCCAAATAAAGGTTGCATCCAGTGCAGGAAGCATGCCAATGGCCAAATATATGGCCATTGGAAATGTTCCCTGATGCAAAATTAAAATAAAAATAATTTTGTTTTCGCCGATTTCTGATGTTTAAGCATAGCGTAGCGCCGTGCAAATGGGCTGTGCTCTAAAAACCAGAATACTACAAATTAAAACCCACAAATGTGGATTTTATTGAAAGTGGTAATGTACAATGCAAGGGAATGGCAGGCTAAAGACAAGATGGCCACCGAGTAGAGGTTGCTAAGGGGGGAAGCTCAGTCTAAGACATGTAACCAAGCATTAGTAGGCAATCCTATGTAAATGAGTGTTAGGATAGTGAATCGCTAGTTTACATAGCAAATGAGCACAGTCAGTGGAGTGTAGGAGTAGGATATGGGGAGTAACAGAGTAGAAGATAGGTGACATCATGTGGGGGGTATGTATGAAAGAAGTGAAGCTCATTGGAGCAGAGTGGCATGTGTCCACTGTCATTTAGACATCATGGAAAGAGGTGTGTCAACAGGTAGGCTAGGGAAAGCCAAGAAATGGAAGGTGTATACCATGGATAACACCAAAGTTTCTTGCTGAGCGTGCATGCGCATGTGTGCACGCGTGTAAACCCAAGTAAGACAGAATGTGCACGTGTAGGCGTGAGTGCGCGTGTTTAAGCCAGAGTAAGCATGTATAAGGCTGTTTAAAGAGTTGTAAGTGCCTTTGCACTGGTGTGCGTGCGTTTTAACCTGAATAAGCAAGTTTTAGTCCATGTAAGCATGTGTGCGTGCATGTTAGTTGCTGTGCTCCTGTTTGCGCTTGTGTGCGTGGCACTCCCCCCTGAGGAAACAGAAAGGAAAAAGGAAGCACAACAAATAGTAGGACGCTACCAGGGAGTATTAGCAGAGCTAGCAGGTTAAAACAATCAAAATCATGCAATTACACGGGCAGTACACTAGCCCAGCCCAGCCTAGCACTTAAAACTCTACAAACAACAGTCCATTATGTTTCTCACAAGAGACACTGCAGTAAGCTAATAGAAGTGAAAACTGAAAAAGCTTTACTGAGACAAAGAAATGTTAGGGGCTGCCATTGCTGTTATAAGGCAACATATGCAACATGCTGAGGGTGGTGACAATGGAAATGCTGCTGGACAACCCACAGTGAGGAGACGGAGAAGAGTGTACAGGCCCAGGGTAACCTACCAGGGGCTACATGAGCTGGAGATGGAGCACTATAGAGTGGACAGAGACCTCCTGCAGCAAATTGTTGAGCTGTGCAGGCCACGCCTCACACACAGAACCAACAGAGGAGAACCCATCCCAGTGGAAACCAAGGTATGTGTTGGCCTAAGAATATTAGCAACAGGTACCTTCCAAAGACCAACTGGTGATATGATGGGGATATCACGAAAATACACTAGATCAGAAAATGTCAAGTAGTATCCAAAAACACAGTAGTCACGAACAAACAGCTTTAATGAAACTTTCGGGTCTACACCCTTCATCAGCACATAAAATCAACTTATACAAACCACATTTAAATAGAGGAACATTTGAAAATCACATGAACAAGCCAGCCATTCAGATAAAGACCCAAATTAATTATGCAAATTATTTAAAAGCACATCATACCTAAATTTCTTAAATACTCTATTGTACTTATAAAATACATATATAAAAAATATATACATATACTTAAATCATCCATATTAAAATAAAATATAAGGAACATTAGAATAAATGATGAGACAAAACAATTCTCATAAATTCTCCCTTTGTCGCTTAACTAACACTGGTTTTATACTTACTGACCCATTTAGGCCCGGAGGTTTATCAGCCTGTAGACGTACTATCCATTCATATTCCTTCAATAACAGAATATTATCTAGATCACCACCCCTAATGCCCATTTGCACCGTACAGATGCACCTAAATTTAAATGCATGTGTTCGAAATTCATGTAAATGTCTGAATAATGCGTTTGTCTCAACCTTCCTTTTAATCTCAGACCTATGCTCTGTTATTCTATCTTTAAGCTTCCTAGATGTTTTTCCTACATACAAACATTACATGAAGTGCAGTTAGCAAGATAAACTAGCTTAGTGGTATTACAATCTGCTCGAGAAACAAATTTAAACCATTCACCTGTTATGGGGTGCTGGAAGCTACTACTACTATCATTGATATCAGAACAACAGACACAATTGTAACACTTAAAGGTCCCCATACTAGCTCGTATAGGGATGGATTCAGTCAAAAAATCCTTATAACATAAAATTTGTTTAAACGTTTGACCATTTCTAAAAGCAAACCTTGGAACTGGACCTAGTAAATCTTTTAAGTCTGGTTGAGACATCAAAATTATCCAATTCTTTTTAATTATTTTACAGACATTATTAGTATTAGCATTATAAGTGGTGGTAAATCTAAGAACAGAACTGTTGACTGACCTATCACCTTCCCTTTCTGTTGTGCAACATAAGTGATTCAGGGATAAAGAACCAAAAACTGGTCTATAGGGTCCCCTTCTTCCTTGCTTCACCTCCTCATAACTCATATTAGCATCTCTAGGATGATACCCATTCTCAATAAATTCTTTCCTCATCTTCTCAGTTTCTTCCAAGAAAACTTCCTCATCAGTTGTTAACCTACTAACCCTTATCAGTTGAGATTTTATAATACCTCTATAAATATGCATTGGATGCATACTGGCAGTATTTAAATACCTTGCTGCATGCACATCCTTTCTATGTACCCTTGTTTCCAACCTACCAAGTTGTTTATAAAGCCTTACATCTAAAAAATCTATTTTGTCTAGGGAAAAGTCCATCTTAAACTTAAGGAAGCATGTTGTGGTGTTAAGATAGGAGAGGAAACTTTCTAACTGAATCAAAGTCCCTTCCAAATGAAAAACAATCATCCACAAACCTACAGTAACAATCAAATAAACGCATACTCATTATTCTCATTTAGAATATATTGCTTTTCCCATACATATAAAACTAAATTGGCAAAAGTATTTGCCACAGATGTACCCATGGCCACCCCAGTTAACTGCTGGTAGGGAACACCATCAAAAATAAAAATATTCTTCGTCAGAACTAAATCTAATAAAAGGCAAATATTTTCAATTTCACGTGTCTGCTCAAAAGATTGCATCGTTAGGAAACCTCTTACTGCCTCAATCCCATAATTTATTGGAATAACTGTAAAAAGCGATGCTATGTCCAGTGTAACCAAGAAGTAATCAGAACTAGTTTGGTGATTAAACCACATATCCAATTTTTCTAAAAAGTGAACCGTATCTTTCAAAACAGTTTCACACTTAAGTAGATACTTTCCTAACACTTTTTGTAAATATCTTGAAATTGGCTCGGTCACCCATCCCTTGCCAGACATGATAGGCCTTAATGGTGGATCACTCATTGATTTATGCACTTTGGGGATACCATAAATTTGTGGGATTTTGGGACATGTTACTGTTAAGTAACTAAACAGTTCAATTGTAATATCTTGATTCAGTTGCATATCATATAACGCCAAATTCACCTGAGAAACATGATCTTTCACATTTGCAAATGTTAATACTTTAAAAGTACTTGCGTCAGACAAAAATTGCTTAAACTTATTCATATACCATACCCTATCCATCAACACTGTAGCTCCTCCTTTATCAGCTTGTTTTAGTATGATACTACTATCTTTTTTAATTTGCAACAACAACTTGTATTCATTGAAAGATAGGTTATATTTAACATCTCCATTTCTATACTTATTCTTAATACTATATAAAGCTCTTATCTCATTTTCAACAACATTTAAAAAGGTTAAAATAACTGGTGAAAGTTGAGGTACAAAAACACTCAGTTTTTTGCATACACAGTTCGAATCATTAGTTTGTTTAAACAAAGATTTAAGCATAACGTTTCTTGCAAACAATTTTACATCAGTTAAAATGTCCACAATATTGTCCTTAAAAGTAGGGATGAATTTCATTCCATTTTTTAACAAATTGTAGTGTTGCTCAGTCAAAACATAGTTAGAAAGATTAATAGTACCTTTTAACAAGCAAATCCCTGTCCTCACCGCCGAGGAGCCTTGCTGGGTAGCTTTGGACTCTCATTCTTTCTCTTCAACGCTTGTACTGACTTCTGCAATGTTTTCTGCCCTTGGGGCTCTTGTAAATTTCTCTGCTGAACCACTACCTTCTCCGGTTGTTTTAACCTGAAAGGTAAAAAAAAGGAACCCCGGGATTCAGGTACGATCCAATTCCACGTGCACTACCGGCGTGCGCCTGAGTTGTGCTGCCTCCGGTGTAGGTATGTTAAACATCCCATGTGCGGTGTTGCACCATACAAATGAAGGCATATAGCGATCCACGAAGTGGCGCAGGCGTAGCATAAGGGCATGGCAATGTAAACCAAAAAAAACGGTTTACATATACCCAAACATGACATAGGAGTAACGGAAGGCTGTCAACATCAGGTATCATACTGTTGCAACATGCCAATGGCAAAAGACACCGAGAATGTCAAAAGAAAACATGCACAAAATGTAAATAATGACATAAATGGTATGTCCACAGAAACCACAACAGAACCCCAGGACATGTCCGCGGAAGGTGCTAAACAATGAAATAATATGACAATGTCATAAAAGAGCAGTATAATACACATCAGCTTCACAGCCACAATACACCATAGTATGCATGGAAAGCCACAACCACGGCACAAGGGTTGCCAAGGAGTGGCGGCAGTGTTCGGCGCCGTAACTATGAATTAGTAGTCAATGCCATGCAAATGAGGCAGATAATACTGAATCGCAAAACCCCCACCGGCGTAAGGCTGCACCAAATGGTGCAGCGGTAATACACCGAGGAGTGGCCCAGAGGGAATACATGTCAACCGCAGAGGGGTGTGCCACTGTAGGAGGAAGCACATTGGAGCTCAGCAAACATGGGCTGTACAATGCACATCACAGCAGCAGGACTGGCGTGTGGGGAAATAGTTGTGCTGAGAGCACACAATGCGTGCAGAGATGCATGTGCACGAGGATGACTACGTTCCCCTAACCCAGTCATGTGACGGCCGCCCCGTCAACAACAAGGGATACAGGAAGGTGATGCGGAGAATATGAGGAAATGCGGAAGCAGTGTAATTGGAGTCGTAATGAGCAATCAACACCAATCAACCCACGAAGGCCAATTGGCGGCAGCTGACAACTCTGCTTGCAGAAACCCACAAAACAGGATAGGGGAGGCATATGAATGCAAAGAAAGTAGGGGAGGTAGCAGAATGCAAAGAGTGAAGAACCGATACAGCACAGCCAAGTAGAGAGGTAGCATAATGGCGGCGGCAGACAAAATGCATGATATGCCATGTTCCAGAAACGACACATGACAGGGCTCTGCAGGATGCAATCCAGGAAATAGTATGCGCAACGTGCAGAAGCAGTAAGGTAAGGTCTAAAGCTAAACCAATGCAGGCAAGTGTAATGCAACACCAAAGGCAACAGCGTTGCAGTGCCAACAGTAAAACACGGAAGATAATCCACAGATACGGCTGCACAGACACACCCTATGACATCACCGGGTGTACAGCACAACAGTATAAAGTGTGAATGCACACAACACACAGCCACGTATTCCCAAACGCCGCACTCTATGTGTAAACACACGGGGAACTTTTAAAATGTATATGTTGGGTGCCGCCGTGGCCGTGATACATCAGCATGTGTCAGAGACAGACGGAGTTGCGAAGGAGGGTGCCGACAACTACCGTAGGCCTCAGAGGAGAAGGAGAGTGTTCAGACCAAGGGTAACCTACCAGGGGCTACAAGACCTGGAGATAGTAGAGCGTTACAGGGTGGACAGGGACACGTTACAGCAAATAGCGGAGCTGTGCCGGCCACGCCTGAGAACAAGAAACAACAGAGGGGAGCCCATCCCAGTGGACACAAAGGTATGTGTAAGCTTGCGAATACTGGCTACAGGTACCTTTCAAAGGCCAACCGGGGATATAATGGGCATCTCACAGGCATCAGCATCCAGGGTACTACACCAGTTTCTGGATGCCATGTTACTTTATGCCCATGAGTATATATACTTCCCCAGATCTCAGGAGGAGTTGTCTAGCAATATGCGCCACTTCCACCGTGTGGCACAATACCGGAGGTACTGGGTGCGATAGACTGCGCACATACAAATCAAGTCACCACCTGGGGAGCAGGGTAGACGCTACATAAACCGCAAGGGATTCCCTCCATCAATTGCCAGGTTGTGTGCAATGCGAGGGCATTATCATGGATGTGTGCTGGCAGCCCTGGTAGCTACCACGACTCCCATATCTGGCATGCCTCACAGCTGTATCAGGTATTCACCAGGGGGGACATCACACAAGGCCACCTTGTGGGGGATGCTGGCTATGCACTGGAGCCGTGGATGATGACTCCCATCAGAAATGCACACACACACACATGCAAGAACGCCATAATGAGGCACACGCACAAACCAGAATAATCATAGAGCGTGTGTTTGGGATGCTGAAATCACGGTTCCAGTGCTTGGATACATCCGGTGGAGCCCTGCAGTACTCTCCAGGCACATGTGCCCACATATTCATAGTATGTGCCATGCTACATAATATGATCCTGCGGAAACAGCTGCTGCAGGGACATAATGGGGAAGGGCCACAAAGCCCACCACAACTGCCAAGGCAAGCACAGGCACAGGGGGTTCAGTGCCATGAACACACTGTGCCAGCCCCAGTAGGCAGATGGAGGCGTACCCAATATGCCTATGCCCTGGCAAAGAGGGAACGTATAGCACATACTCTGACAGCGTAGGCCCCATGGACTGACACCTCCCTACCTGCACACACAGTGAAATGGACAGCACACAAACATGGCCACCCGTAATGTGTACCGTATGGGTGGTCCCATGTGTGACTCCAACATAGGCAGCACCCAAACACTGCACACCCAACAGCTAGTGGAGCATGGAACGCCAACACCTTAACCGTACGCGGGTCCTACAGCAGACGGCGTTGCTGTATGCTGCCACGTTCGCCGTAAGGTGTATACATATAGACATGTACATATGTGCATATACAGATATGGAGATAGATATCATTACACACATAGAAATATATGTACACATACACATATATAAAGTACAACAGGTAAGACAGGGAATCAGAGGGATGCAAGGTGACAGAGAAGTAAGACGCGATATCTGTACATAGTAAACATAGTGAACGACAACCCGGGTATCCGGGAGGGTTGACAGAACAGGAAACGCCACCCATGGAAAGGTCAACCTACCTAAATGCATAATCGCGAGTCGGGATGATCGCCAGGCCACGGTACAGTAACAGTACATGTGCGGGTAATATTATGAGGATATGAGGGTGGAGGTAGACACCGCCGCCGGTGATGCGGGCCACGCAGGTACTGTGTGCAACCGTCCCTGTGACAGCCACAGTATGTGTATGTGTGCGGTGAGGGTGTCGTGTGTCCCACTGTGCGAGTGTAATGTGTGTGCCACTGTAAAATGTGTATGTTGGTGCCATGTGACAGGCGGAGTGGAACAACATGTGTAGGCATACAGTATAGGAACCACAGGCGTATGTACAGCAGTACCCCCAAAGTAGTACTGAGAGCCCCTCCCTGGCTAGGCGCGTGGCGACGTAAAACGATGAAAAGCGAAAATGTCCCAGAATGTACCACAGGAATATAGCCAACATGAAATGCAAAGGACGTATGTACACATCATGACCATATGTATGACACCGATATGTTAATTGCAAAATGATACGTCGGCAACGTTACACAGCAATAGTCATGTACCGCGGAAATACGCATGTGCTACCCCGGTACTGATCCTGGCTACGTATCGGCCCGTAAACACCGCTGTGTGTTCTACGAGTGTCAAACAAGCAATCGCCACCCGAATAGGTGTCAACCAGTAGCATACAGGCCGTCCCAAGTACAGGACCACAATGACTGTAAATATCCGGGACAAAATGCCAAGGGATAGTCGGCACGTACGAACAACCGCAGATATACTACCGATGTGACGGAGGAATACATGCAGGAAGCACACATGCAGGCGATACCGACACCAGACGACATCAACACAACCTACACTCCCAGAACAACAGACAGGTAACTGCCAGCTCCCCAGGCAGGGATGGAGCACACACACAAGCATACCGTGTATGTAGAAATGCAAGGCCCACAACCAGTACCCGACACCCACAACCTCCGATATTCCCCATCGCACATATCAAAGGGATACAAGCCGCAATAGCAGCACAAACATACAGGCAGTCAATGACAGCGGCATAACCGCAACATTTCGCGTGGGAAACACTATCAGCAGCGGATGCATACCTGCATCCGTTGTTTAAAGGAATACAACAGCTATGTTACACATCCGAATGCAAAACACCATCGACAGATGCCGCAAGGACAGGGACACCCGCATGTCGAACATAATACCATACCCAACACACACAATCCACCCAAC